>NC_065596.1:56585442-56605979 GCF_024542745.1 Macaca thibetana thibetana
AGCCCGATCGCGGGGGGTGCCTGCACCCCCGGCGATGGGGCTCCCAGAAGCCAGGGGGGCGGGCCGGGGGTGGCGGCTGGGAGCCCGATCGCGGGGGGTGCCTGCACCCCCGGCGATGGGGCTCCCAGAAGCCAGGGGGGCGGGCCGGGGGTGGCGGCTGGGAGCCCGATCGCGGGGGGTGCCTGCACCCCCGGCGATGGGGCTCCCAGAAGCCAGGGGGGCGGGCCGGGGGTGGCGGCTGGGAGCCCGATCGCGGGGGGTGCCTGCACCCCCGGCGATGGGGCTCCCAGAAGCCAGGGGGGCGGGCCGGGGGTGGCGGCTGGGAGCCCGATCGCGGGGGGTGCCTGCACCCCCGGCGATGGGGCTCCCAGAAGCCAGGGGGGCGGGCCGGGGGTGGCGGCTGGGAGCCCGATCGCGGGGGGTGCCTGCACCCCCGGCGATGGGGCTCCCAGAAGCCAGGGGGGCGGGCCGGGGGTGGCGGCTGGGAGCCCGATCGCGGGGGGTGCCTGCACCCCCGGCGATGGGGCTCCCAGAAGCCAGGGGGGCGGGCCGGGGGTGGCGGCTGGGAGCCCGATCGCGGGGGGTGCCTGCACCCCCGGCGATGGGGCTCCCAGAAGCCAGGGGGGCGGGCCGGGGGTGGCGGCTGGGAGCCCGATCGCGGGGGGTGCCTGCACCCCCGGCGATGGGGCTCCCAGAAGCCAGGGGGGCGGGCCGGGGGTGGCGGCTGGGAGCCCGATCGCGGGGGGTGCCTGCACCCCCGGCGATGGGGCTCCCAGAAGCCAGGGGGGCGGGCCGGGGGTGGCGGCTGGGAGCCCGATCGCGGGGGGTGCCTGCACCCCCGGCGATGGGGCTCCCAGAAGCCAGGGGGGCGGGCCGGGGGTGGCGGCTGGGAGCCCGATCGCGGGGGGTGCCTGCACCCCCGGCGATGGGGCTCCCAGAAGCCAGGGGGGCGGGCCGGGGGTGGCGGCTGGGAGCCCGATCGCGGGGGGTGCCTGCACCCCCGGCGATGGGGCTCCCAGAAGCCAGGGGGGCGGGCCGGGGGTGGCGGCTGGGAGCCCGATCGCGGGGGGTGCCTGCACCCCCGGCGATGGGGCTCCCAGAAGCCAGGGGGGCGGGCCGGGGGTGGCGGCTGGGAGCCCGATCGCGGGGGGTCGATGGGGCTCCCAGAAGCCAGGGGGGCCGTCCGGGGGTGGGCTCCTGGCAACCTGATCTGGATATTTCGAAGAGTATCACAAGGGGTTGTCCAGTGTCTGTGATACTGAGATTAATATCTGTCTCTCGGCCTTGGAATATTGAGACGGATGAAACAGGGTGAATGTCCACCCTGTGCCACATTGCAAGTAATAACAGCCTGTCCCCTCCATGGATATTAAGAACAATATCCCAGAGTGGGTGTACGCCTCCTGCTGTACAGAGTGCAATACCATCCTCTCCCTCCCAAGATAGTAATTACAATATCACTGGGCGGGAGCACACAGCCTGTGAATTATTATCATCCTCTCCAACTCCGTATACTAGGAACTATATCTCAGAGAAACTGTCCCCTCAGTGCCATATTCGGACTAATAGCAAAGGCTTCTTCCGGGAATAGTAGGAGCAATATTACCGCGTAGCTATCCATCCATTGCTCTAATTGGAGTCATGTGATACTCTACCCCCGTTCATATTAGGATCAGTGTCACGTGGTGAGTGTACACCTACTGCGATATTAAAACTAAAGTCCTGCTTTCCGACCCTGGTTATTAAGAACAGCATCACAAGTAGGTTTACACTTCCTGTGGAATGAGGAATAATAATATGATTATTAATCATCAATGATCGATTTTAATAATTATCAATGATACTAAAAATTCATAAGATACCATTATTAATTATGGATAATGATTTTCAATACATGATTAGGCTGCTTTCAATTAATTATTAATATTAATGTCATCAAATAATATTATTAGTTCCTAATACTAATCATTATTGTATTCCCAGCATCACTGGGTATTGATTTAAGTCACATTAATTGCTAATATCATAATATTATTATTAATAGTGATATTACTAATAATTATGATTACAAATGGTTAACCTTTTAAACCAGTATTCATTTTTACTCTCTTTATTGTGATCATTAATATCAATAATTATTATTAATATTAATATAATTATTAATATTAATGATTAATAGACTTGCTCCTGATGTAAACCCGGGAGAGGACGATGTTAATTTCTATATCACAACGGTGTACACCCCCCGTGACAGAGTTTCCAACTTCTGCTTGGGAGAGGAGGATATGACAATCAGTTTCACTGGAAGTAGAAACAACGGTGGGATACTGTTCTGAATATTCATGGAGGAAGAGGCTGATGTGACTCCTAATAGAGAGGGGGTTACTCCCTCTGAGGGTGTGCACACTGGGGGTGTACAATCGTCTGAGAAGGAGTTGAAAATTTTCCGATGGGGAGATGATATTACTCAGAATATGAGAAAGAGGCTGGGGGTCCACAAGGCTCCCAGAAGCCAGGGGGGCGGGCCGGGGGTGGCGGCGGCTGGGAGCCCGATCGCGGGGGTGCCTGCACCCCCGGCGATGGGGCTCCCAGAAGCCAGGGGGGGGGTGCGGGCCGCGGGGTGGCGGGCCGGGGAGTGGCGGCTGGGAGCCCGATCGCGGGGGGGTGCCTGCACCCCCGGCGATGGGGCTCCCAGAAGCCAGGGGGGCGGGCCGGGGGGTGGTGGCGGCTGGGAGCCCGATCGCGGGGGGTGCCTGCACCCCCGGCGATGGGGCTCCCAGAAGCCAGGGGGGCGGGCCGGGGGTGGCGGCTGGGAGCCCGATCGCGGGGGGTGCCTGCACCCCCGGCGATGGGGCTCCCAGAAGCCAGGGGGGCGGGCCGGGGGTGGCGGCTGGGAGCCCGATCGCGGGGGGTGCCGGCACCCCCGGCGATGGGGCTCCCAGAAGCCAGGGGGGCGGGCCGGGGGTGGCGGCTGGGAGCCCGATCGCGGGGGGTGCCTGCACCCCCGGCGATGGGGCTCCCAGAAGCCAGGGGGGCGGGCCGGGGGTGGCGGCTGGGAGCCCGATCGCGGGGGGTGCCTGCACCCCCGGCGATGGGGCTCCCAGAAGCCAGGGGGGCGGGCCGGGGGTGGCGGGTGGCTGGGAGCCCGATCGCGGGGGGATGGGGGGTGCCTGCACCCCCGGCGATGGGGCTCCCAGAAGCCAGGGGGGCGGGCCGGGGGGGGCGGCTGGGAGCCCGATCGCGGGGGGGGGTGCCTGCACCCCCGGCGATGGGGCTCCCAGAAGCCAGGGGGGGGCGGGCCGGGGCCCGGCGTGGGGGTGGCGGCTGGGAGCCCGATCGCGGGGGGTGCCTGCACCCCCGGCGATGGGGCTCCCAGAAGCCAGGGGGGCGGGCCGGGGGTGGCGGCTGGGAGCCCGATCGCGGGGGGTGCCTGCACCCCCGGCGATGGGGCTCCCAGAAGCCAGGGGGGCGGGCCGGGGGTGGCGGCTGGGAGCCCGATCGCGGGGGGTGCCTGCACCCCCGGCGATGGGGCTCCCAGAAGCCAGGGGGGCGGGCCGGGGGTGGCGGCTGGCGGCTCTGGAGCCCGATCGCGGGGGGGTGCCGGCACCCCCGGCGATGGGGCTCCCAGAAGCCAGGGGGGGAATATTGGGCGGGGGTGGCGGCTGGGAGCCCGATCCCTGCGGGCAGGGGTGCCTGCACCCCCTCCGATGGGGCTCCAGAAGAACCAGGGGGGCGGGCCGGGGGTGGGCGGCTGGGAGCCCGATCGCATCGGGGGTGCCTGCACCCCCGGCGATGGGGCTCCCAGAAGCCAGGGGGGCGGGCCGGGGGTGGCGGCTGGGAATTATTATGCCGGCACCCCAACGGCGATGGGGCTAGGAACTATATCCCAGGGGTGGCCCCTCAGAGCCCGATATTCGGGGGTGCCGCACCCCCGGCGATGGGGCTCCCAGAAGCCAGGGGGGCGGGCCGGGAGGGTGGCGGCTGGGGAGCGAGCCCATCGCGGGGGGGTGCCTGCACCCCCGGCGATGGGGCTCCCAGAAGCCAGGGGGGCGGGCCGGGGGGTGGCGGCTGGCTGGGACCTACCGATGCGGGGGGGTGCCTGCACCCCCGGCGATGGTTATTCCCAGAAGCCAGCATCACAAGGGGGCGGGCCGGGGGAATGGGAATAATAATATGATCGCGGGGGGGCAACCCCCGCCTAATCATCAATGATCGTGTTTTGTACATTTTAATAATTATCAATGATACTAAAAATTCCCGATGGCCATGGGGGCGGGCGATGGGTGGCGATTTTCAATACCATGATATAGGGAGCTTTCGATCGATCGGGGGGGTGCCTGCACCCCCGGCGATGGGGCTCCCCAGAAGCCAGGGGGGCGGGGCCGGGGGTGGCGGCTGGGAGCCCGCGCGGGGGGGTATTGCCTTAAGCACCCCCGGCGATGGGGCTCCCAGAATTAATAGCCAGGGGGGCGGGCCCAAATGGTTAACGGCTTTTAAAGCCATCGCGGGGGTGGGTGCCGGCACCCCCGGCGATAATTATTATCCCAGAATATTAATATTAATTAGATATTAGGGGGGGCGGCACCCCCGGCCTGATGGGGGGGGGGCGGGAGTTAATTTCTATATCACAATCGCGGGGTGCCGGCACCCCCGATGGGGCTCCCAGAGCCAGGGGGGGCTTGGGGGGGTGGATATGGGAGCCCGATCAATTCAGGGGTAGCCTGCAACCCCGGCGATGGGGCTCCCAGAATATTCAGGGGGGCGGGCCGGGGGTGGCGGCCTAATAGAGAGCGGGGGTTACCGCCCCCTGAGGGTTGTGGCGACCAGGGGGGGCCAATCGGGGCGGGGAGTTGAAAATCGCCGGGGGTGATGATATTACTCCCGGCGATGGGGGCTCCCAGAAGCCAGGGGGGCGGGCCGGGGGGGTGGCGGCTGGGAGCCCGATCGCGGGGGGTGCCTGCACCCCCGGCGATGGGGCTCCCAGAAGCCAGGGGGGCGGGCCGGGGGTGGCGGCTGGGAGCCCGATCGCGGGGGGGTGCCTGCACCCCCGGCGATGGGGCTCCCAGAAGCCAGGGGGGCGGGCCGGGGGGTGGCGGCTGGGAGCCCGATCGCGGGGGGGTGCCTGCACCCCCGGCGATGGGGCTCCCAGAGGCCAGGGGGGCGGTCCGGGGGTGGCGGCTGGGAGCCCGATCGCGGGGGGTGCCTGCACCCCCGGCGATGGGGCTCCCAGGGGCCAGGGGGGCGGGCCGGGGGTGGCGGCTGGGAGCCCGATCGCGGGGGGGGGTGCCTGCACCCCCGGCGATGGGGCTCCCAGAAGCCAGGGGGGCGGGCCGGGGGTGGCGGCTGGGAGCCCGATCGCGGGGGGTGCCTGCACCCCCGGCGATGGGGCTCCCAGAAGCCAGGGGGGCGGGCCGGGGGGGGTGGCGGCTGGGAGCCCGATCGCGGGGGGTGCCTGCACCCCCGGCGATGGGGCTCCCAGAAGCCAGGGGGGCGGGCCGGGGGTGGCGGCTGGGAGCCCGATCGCGGGGGGTTCCTGCACCCCCGGCGATGGGGCTCCCAGAAGCCAGGGGGGCGGGCCGGGGGTGGCGGCTGGGAGCCCGATCGCGGGGGGTGCCTGCACCCCCGGCGATGGGGCTCCCAGAAGCCAGGGGGGCGGGCCGGGGGGGGGGGGGGTGGGAGCCCGATCGCGGGGGGTGCCTGCACCCCCGGCGATGGGGCTCCCAGAAGCCAGGGGGGCGGGCCGGGGGGGGGTGGCGGCTGGGAGCCCGATCGCGGGGGGGTGCCTGCACCCCCGGCGATGGGGCTCCCAGAAGCCAGGGGGGCGGGCCGGGGGGGGCGGCGGGGAGCCCGATCGCGGGGGGTGCCTGCACCCCCGGCGATGGGGCTCCCAGAAGCCAGGGGGGCGGGCCGGGGGGTGGCGGGGGATGCGGGGGCTGGGGGCCCCGATCGCGGGGGGGCCCGATGCCTGCACCCCCGGCGATGGGGCTCCCAGAAGCCAGGGGGGCGGGCGGGTGGGGGGGGGCTGGCGGCTGGGAGCCCGATCGCGGGGGGGTGCCTGCACCCCCGGCGATGGGGCTCCCAGAAGCCAGGGGGGCGGGCCGGGGGTGGCGGCTGGGAGCCCGATCGCGGGGGGGTGCCTGCACCCCCGGCGATGGGGCTCCCAGAAGCCAGGGGGGCGGGCCGGGGGTGGCGGCTGGGAGCCCGATCGCGGGGGGGGGCCCGGTGCCTGCACCCCCGGCGATGGGGCTCCCAGAAGCCAGGGGGGCGGGCCGGGGGTGGCGGCTGGGAGCCCGATCGCGGGGGGTGCCTGCACCCCCGGCGATGGGGCTCCCAGAAGCCAGGGGGGCGGGGCCGGGGTGGGGGGGGGCGGCTGGGAGCCCGATCGCGGGGGGTGCCTGCACCCCCGGCGATGGGGCTCCCAGAAGCCAGGGGGGGGGCGGGCCGGGGGTGGCGGCTGGGAGCCCGATCGCGGGGGGTGCCTGCACCCCCGGCGATGGGGCTCCCAGAAGCCAGGGGGGGGGGGCCGGGGGGTGGCGGCTGGGAGCCCGATCGCGGGGGGTGCCTGCACCCCGGCGATGGGGCTCCCAGAAGCCAGGGGGGGCGGGGCCGGGGGGGTGGCGGCTGGGAGCCCGATCGCGGGGGGGGGTGCCTGCACCCCCGGCGATGGGGCTCCCAGAAGCCAGGGGGGCGGGCCGGGGGGGTCGGGCGGCTGGGAGCCCGATCGCGGGGGGTGCCTGCACCCCCGGCGATGGGGCTCCCAGAAGCCAGGGGGGTGGGTGGCGGGAGCCCGGGGGGGGGGTGCCTGCACCCCCGGCGATGGGGCTCCCAGAAGCCAGGGGGGGCGGGCCCCGGGGGTGGCGGCTGGGAGCCCGATCGCGGGGGGTGCCTGCACCCCGGCGATGATGGGGCTCCCAGAAGCCAGGGGGGCGGGCCGGGGGTGGCGGGGTGGCGGCTGGGAGCCCGATCGCGGGGGGTGCCTGCACCCCCGGCGATGGGGCTCCCAGAAGCCAGGGGGGCGGGCCGGGGGTGGCGGCTGGGAGCCCGATCGCGGGGGGTGCCTGCACCCCCGGCGATGGGGCTCCCAGAAGCCAGGGGGGCGGGCCGGGGGTGGCGGCTGGGAGCCCGATCGCGGGGGGGGTGCCTGCACCCCCGGCGATGGGGCTCCCAGAAGCCAGGGGGGCGGGCCGGGGGTGGGCGGCTGGGAGCCCGATCGCGGGGGGTGCCTGCACCCCCGGCGATGGGGCTCCCAGAAGCCAGGGGGGGGCGGGCCGGGGGTGGCGGCTGGGAGCCCGATCGCGGGGGGGGTGCCTGCACCCCCGGCGATGGGGCTCCCAGAAGCCAGGGGGGCGGGCCGGGGGGTGGCGGCTGGGAGCCCGATCGCGGGGGGTGGTGCCTGCACCCCCGGCGATGGGGCTCCCAGAAGCCAGGGGGGCGGGCCGGGGGGGCGGCTGGGAGCCCGATCGCGGGGGGGGGGGGGTGCCTGCACCCCCGGCGATGGGGCTCCCAGAAGCCAGGGGGGCGGGCCGGGGGGGGGTGGCGGCTGGGAGCCCGATCGCGGGGGGTGCCTGCACCCCCGGCGATGGGGCTCCCAGAAGCCAGGGGGGCGGGCCGGGGGGGTGGCGGCTGGGAGCCCGATCGCGGGGGGTGCCTGCACCCCCGGCGATGGGGCTCCCAGAAGCCAGGGGGGCGGGCCGGGGGGGGGTGGCGGCTGGGAGCCCGATCGCGGGGGGTGCCTGCACCCCCGGCGATGGGGCTCCCAGAAGCCAGGGGGGCGGGCCGGGGGTGGCGGCTGGGAGCCCGATCGCGGGGGGTGCCTGCACCCCCGGCGATGGGGCTCCCAGAAGCCAGGGGGGCGGGCCGGGGGGGGTGGCGGCTGGGAGCCCGATCGCGGGGGGTGGGTTGCCCCCCCCTGCCTGCACCCCCGGCGATGGGGCTCCCAGAAGCCAGGGGGGCGGGCCGGGGGGGGGGGCGGCTGGGAGCCCGATCGCGGGGGGTGCCTGCACCCCCGGCGATGGGGCTCCCAGAAGCCAGGGGGGCGGGCCGGGGGGGGGTGGCGGCTGGGAGCCCGATCGCGGGGGGGTGCCTGCACCCCCGGCGACGGGGCTCCCAGAAGCCAGGGGGGCGGGCCGGGGGGGGCGGCTGGGAGCCCGATCGCGGGGGGGTGCCTGCACCCCCGGCGATGGGGCTCCCAGAAGCCAGGGGGGCGGGCCGGGGGTGGCGGCTGGGAGCCCGATCGCGGGGGGTGCCTGCACCCCCGGCGATGGGGCTCCCAGAAGCCAGGGGGGCGGGCCGGGGGGTGGCGGCTGGGAGCCCGATCGCGGGGGGTGCCTGCACCCCCGGCGATGGGGCTCCCAGAAGCCAGGGGGGCGGGCCGGGGGGGGGTGGCGGCTGGGAGCCCGATCGCGGGGGGTGCCTGCACCCCCGGCGATGGGGCTCCCAGAAGCCAGGGGGGCGGGCCGGGGGTGGCGGCTGGGAGCCCGATCGCGGGGGGGTGCCTGCACCCCCGGCGATGGGGCTCCCAGAAGCCAGGGGGGGCGGGCCGGGGGGGGCGGCGGCTGGGAGCCCGATCGCGGGGGGGGTGCCTGCACCCCCGGCGATGGGGCTCCCAGAAGCCAGGGGGGCGGGCCGGGGGGGGGCGGCGGCTGGGAGCCCGATCGCGGGGGGGGTGCCTGCACCCCCGGCGATGGGGCTCCCAGAGGCCAGGGGGGCGGTCCGGGGGTGGCGGCTGGGAGCCCGATCGCGGGGGGTGCCTGCACCCCCGGCGATGGGGCTCCCAGGGGCCAGGGGGGCGGTCCGGGGGTGGCGGCTGGGAGCCCGATCGCGGGGGGGGTGCCTGCACCCCCGGCGATGGGGCTCCCAGAAGCCAGGGGGGCGGGCCGGGGGTGGCGGCTGGGAGCCCGATCGCGGGGGGTGCCTGCACCCCCGGCGATGGGGCTCCCAGAAGCCAGGGGGGCGGGCCGGGGGGGTGGCGGCTGGGAGCCCGATCGCGGGGGGTGCCTGCACCCCCGGCGATGGGGCTCCCAGAAGCCAGGGGGGCGGGCCGGGGGGTGGCGGCTGGGAGCCCGATCGCGGGGGGGGTGCCTGCACCCCCGGCGATGGGGCTCCCAGAAGCCAGGGGGGCGGGCCGGGGGGGGTGGCGGCTGGGAGCCCGATCGCGGGGGGTGCCTGCACCCCCGGCGATGGGGCTCCCAGAAGCCAGGGGGGGGGGCCGGGGGGTGGCGGCTGGGAGCCCGATCGCGGGGGGTGCCTGCACCCCCGGCGATGGGGCTCCCAGAAGCCAGGGGGGCGGGCCGGGGGGTGGCGGGCTGGGAGCCCGATCGCGGGGGGTGCCTGCACCCCCGGCGATGGGGCTCCCAGAAGCCAGGGGGGCGGGCCGGGGGTGGCGCGGCTGGGAGCCCGATCGCGGGGGGTGCCTGCACCCCCGGCGATGGGGCTCCCAGAAGCCAGGGGGGCGGGCCGGGGGGTGGCGGCTGGGAGCCCGATCGCGGGGGGTGCCTGCACCCCCGGCGATGGGGCTCCCAGAAGCCAGGGGGGCGGGCCGGGGGTGGCGGCTGGGAGCCCGATCGCGGGGGGTGCCTGCACCCCCGGCGATGGGGCTCCCAGAAGCCAGGGGGGCGGGCCGGGGGTGGCGGCTGGGATGCGGGGGAGCCCGATCGCGGGGGGTGCCTGCACCCCCGGCGATGGGGCTCCCAGAAGCCAGGGGGGGGGGGACGGGCCGGGGGTGGCGGCTGGGAGCCCGATCGCGGGGGGTGCCTGCACCCCCGGCGATGGGGCTCCCAGAAGCCAGGGGGGCGGGCCGGGGGGTGGCGGCTGGGAGCCCGATCGCGGGGGGTGCCTGCACCCCCGGCGATGGGGCTCCCAGAAGCCAGGGGGGCGGGCCGGGGGGTGGCGGCTGGGAGCCCGATCGCGGGGGGTGCCTGCACCCCCGGCGATGGGGCTCCCAGAAGCCAGGGGGGCGGGCCGGGGGGTGGCGGCTGGGAGCCCGATCGCGGGGGGTGCCTGCACCCCCGGCGATGGGGCTCCCAGAAGCCAGGGGGGCGGGCCGGGGGGGGTGGCGGCTGGGAGCCCGATCGCGGGGGGTGCCGGCGGGGCAGGGGGCTGGGAGGGAGCCGATCGCGGGGGGTGCCTGCACCCCCGGCGATGGGGCTCCCAGAAGCCAGGGGGGCGGGCCGGGGGTGGCGGCTGGGAGCCCGATCGCGGGGGGGTGCCTGCACCCCCGGCGATGGGGCTCCCAGAAGCCAGGGGGGCGGGGCCGGGGGTGGCGGCTGGGAGCCCGATCGCGGGGGGTGCCTGCACCCCCGGCGATGGGGCTCCCAGAAGCCAGGGGGGCGGGCCGGGGGTGGCGGCTGGGAGCCCGATCGCGGGGGGTGCCTGCACCCCCGGCGATGGGGCTCCCAGAAGCCAGGGGGGCGGGGCCGGGGGTGGCGGCTGGGAGCCCGATCGCGGGGGGTGCCTGCACCCCCGGCGATGGGGCTCCCAGAAGCCAGGGGGGCGGGCCGGGGGGGTGGCGGCTGGGAGCCCGATCGCGGGGGGTGCCTGCACCCCCGGCGATGGGGCTCCCAGAAGCCAGGGGGGGCGGGCCGGGGGGTGGCGGCTGGGAGCCCGATCGCGGGGGGTGCCTGCACCCCCGGCGATGGGGCTCCCAGAAGCCAGGGGGGCGGGCCGGGGGTGGCGGCTGGGAGCCCGATCGCGGGGGGTGCCTGCACCCCCGGCGATGGGGCTCCCAGAAGCCAGGGGGGCGGGCCGGGGGTGGGGGAGGCGGCTGGGAGCCCGATCGCGGGGGGTGCCTGCACCCCCGGCGATGGGGCTCCCAGAAGCCAGGGGGGCGGGCCGGGGGGTGGCGGCTGGGAGCCCGATCGCGGGGGGTGCCTGCACCCCCGGCGATGGGGCTCCCAGAAGCCAGGGGGGCGGGCCGGGGGTGGCGGCTGGGAGCCCGATCGCGGGGGGTGCCTGCACCCCCGGCGATGGGGCTCCCAGAAGCCAGGGGGGCGGGCCGGGGGTGGCGGCTGGGAGCCCGATCGCGGGGGGTGCCTGCACCCCCGGCGATGGGGCTCCCAGAAGCCAGGGGGGCGGGCCGGGGGGGGCGGCGGCTGGGAGCCCGATCGCGGGGGGTGCCTGCACCCCCGGCGATGGGGCTCCCAGAAGCCAGGGGGGGGGGGGGCCGGGGGGTGGCGGCTGGGAGCCCGATCGCGGGGGGTGCCTGCACCCCCGGCGATGGGGCTCCCAGAAGCCAGGGGGGCGGGCCGGGGGTGGCGGCTGGGAGCCCGATCGCGGGGGGTGCCTGCACCCCCGGCGATGGGGCTCCCAGAAGCCAGGGGGGCGGGCCGGGGGTGGCGGCTGGGAGCCCGATCGCGGGGGGTGCCTGCACCCCCGGCGATGGGGCTCCCAGAAGCCAGGGGGGCGGGCCGGGGGGGGGGCGGCTGGGAGCCCGATCGCGGGGGGTGCCTGCACCCCCGGCGATGGGGCTCCCAGAAGCCAGGGGGGCGGGCCGGGGGTGGCGGCTGGGAGCCCGATCGCGGGGGGGTGCCTGCACCCCCGGCGATGGGGCTCCCAGAAGCCAGGGGGGCGGGCCGGGGGTGGCGGGCTGGGAGCCCGATCGCGGGGGGGGTGCCTGCACCCCCGGCGATGGGGCTCCCAGAAGCCAGGGGGGCGGGCCGGGGGTGGCGGCTGGGAGCCCGATCGCGGGGGGGGTGCCTGCACCCCCGGCGATGGGGCTCCCAGAAGCCAGGGGGGCGGGCCGGGGGGTGGCGGCTGGGAGCCCGATCGCGGGGGGGTGCCTGCACCCCCGGCGATGGGGCTCCCAGAAGCCAGGGGGGCGGGCCGGGGGTGGCGGCTGGGAGCCCGATCGCGGGGGGGTGCCTGCACCCCCGGCGATGGGGCTCCCAGAAGCCAGGGGGGCGGGCCGGGGGGTGGGGGGGAGCCCGATCGGGGCTGGGAGCCCGATCGCGGGGGGTGCCTGCACCCCCGGCGATGGGGCTCCCAGAAGCCAGGGGGGCGGGGCCGGGGGTGGCGGCTGGGAGCCCGATCGCGGGGGGTGCCTGCACCCCCGGCGATGGGGCTCCCAGAAGCCAGGGGGGCGGGGCCGGGGGTGGCGGCTGGGAGCCCGATCGCGGGGGGTGCCTGCACCCCCGGCGATGGGGCTCCCAGAAGCCAGGGGGGCGGGCCGGGGGGGGGGGTGGCGGCTGGGAGCCCGATCGCGGGGGGTGCCTGCACCCCCGGCGATGGGGCTCCCAGAAGCCAGGGGGGCGGGCCGGGGGGGTGGCGGCTGGGAGCCCGATCGCGGGGGGTGCCTGCACCCCCGGCGATGGGGCTCCCAGAAGCCAGGGGGGCGGGCCGGGGGGGTGGCGGCTGGGAGCCCGATCGCGGGGGGTGCCTGCACCCCCGGCGATGGGGCTCCCAGAAGCCAGGGGGGGGGCGGGCCGGGGGGTGGCGGCTGGGAGCCCGATCGCGGGGGGTGCCTGCACCCCCGGCGATGGGGCTCCCAGAAGCCAGGGGGGCGGGCCGGGGGTGGCGGCTGGGAGCCCGATCGCGGGGGGTGCCTGCACCCCCGGCGATGGGGCTCCCAGAAGCCAGGGGGGCGGGCCGGGGGGTGGCGGCTGGGAGCCCGATCGCGGGGGGGTGCCTGCACCCCCGGCGATGGGGCTCCCAGAAGCCAGGGGGGCGGGCCGGGGGTGGCGGCTGGGAGCCCGATCGCGGGGGGTGCCTGCACCCCCGGCGATGGGGCTCCCAGAAGCCAGGGGGGCGGGCCGGGGGTGGCGGCTGGGAGCCCGATCGCGGGGGGTGCCTGCACCCCGGCGATGGGGCTCCCAGAAGCCAGGGGGGGCGGGCCGGGGGGTGGCGGCTGGGAGCCCGATCGCGGGGGGTGCCTGCACCCCCGGCGATGGGGCTCCCAGAAGCCAGGGGGGCGGGCCGGGGGGTGGCGGCTGGGAGCCCGATCGCGGGGGGTGCCTGCACCCCCGGCGATGGGGCTCCCAGAAGCCAGGGGGGCGGGCCGGGGGTGGCGGCTGGGAGCCCGATCGCGGGGGGTGCCTGCACCCCCGGCGATGGGGCTCCCAGAAGCCAGGGGGGCGGGCCGGGGGGGGGGTGGCGGCTGGGAGCCCGATCGCGGGGGGGGTGCCTGCACCCCCGGCGATGGGGCTCCCAGAAGCCAGGGGGGCGGGCCGGGGGTGGCGGCTGGGAGCCCGATCGGGGGGCGTGCCTGACCCCCCGGCGATGGGGCTCCCAGAAGCCAGGGGGGCGGGCCGGGGGTGGGTGGCGGCTGGGAGCCCGATCGCGGGGGGGTGCCTGACCCCCCCGCGATGGGGCTCCCAGAAGCCAGGGGGGCCGTCCGGGGGTGGCTCCTGGCAACCTGCTCTGGATATTTGGAAGAGTATCACAAGGGGTTGTCCAGTGTCTGTGATACTGAGATTAATATCTGTCTCTCGGCCTTGGAATATTGAGAAGGATGAAACAGGGTGAATGTCCACCCTGTGCCACATTGCGAGTAATATCAGCCTGTCCCCTCCATGGATATTAGGAACAATATCCCAGACTGGGTGTACGCCTCCTGCTGTACGGAGTGCAATATCATCCTCTCCCTCCCAGGATAGTAATTACAATATCACTGGGCGGGAGCACACAGCCTGTGAATTATTATCATCCTCTCCAACTCCGTATACTAGGAACTATATCTCAGAAAAACTGTCCCCTCAGTGCCATATTCGGACTAATAGCAAAGGCTTCTTCCGGGAATATTAGGAGCAATATTACCGCGTAGCTATCCATCCATTGCTATAATTGGAGTCATGTGATACTCTACCCCCGTTCATATTAGGATCAGTGTCACGTGGTGAGTGTACACCTGCTGCGATATTAAAACTAAAGTCCTGCTTTCCGACCCTGGTTATTAAGAACAGCATCACAAGGAGGTTTACACTTCCTGTGGAATGAGGAATAATAATATGATTATTAATCATCAATGATCGATTTTAATAATTATCAATGATACTAAAAATTCATAAGATACCATGATTAATTATGGATAATGATTTTCAATACATGATTATGCCTGCTTTCAATTAATTATTAATATTAATCATCAAATAATATTATTAGTTCCTAATACTAATCATTATTGTATTCCCAGCATCACTGGGTATTGATTTAAGTCACATTAATTGCTAATATCATAATATTATTATTAATAGTGATATTACTAATAATTATGATTACAAATGGTTAACCTTTTAAACCAGTATTCATTTTTACTCTCTTTATTGTGATCATTAATATCAATAATTATTATTAATATTAATATAATTATTAATATTAATGATTAATAGACTTGCTCCTGATGTAAACCCGGGAGAGAACGATGTTAATTTCTATATCACAATGGTGTACACCCCCCGCGACAGAGTTTCAACTTCTGCTTGGGAGAGGAGGATATGACAATCAGTTTCACTGGAAGTAGAAACAACGGTGGGATAGTGTTCTGAATATTCAGGGAGGAAGAGGCTGATGTGACTCCTACTACAGAGGGGGTTACTCCCTCTGAGGGTGTGCACACTGGGGGTGTACAATCGTCTGAGAAAGAGTTGAAAATATTCCGATGGGGAGATGATATTACTCAGAATATGAGAAAGAGGCAGGGGGTCCACAAGGCTCGCGATGGGGCTCCCAGAAGCCAGGGGGGGCGGGCCGGGGGTGGCGGCTGGCCCGATCGCTGGGAGCCCGGCGATCCAGGGGGGGGGGGGGGGTGGCGGCTGGGAGCCCGATCGCACCTGCACCCCCGGCGATGGGGCTCCCAGAAGCCAGGGGGGCGGGCCGGGGGTGGTGGCGGCTGGGAGCCCGATCGCGGGGGGGGTGCCTGCACCCCCGGCGATGGGGCTCCCAGAAGCCAGGGGGGCGGGCCGGGGGTGGCGGCTGGGAGCCCGATCGCGGGGGGTGCCTGCACCCCCGGCGATGGGGCTCCCAGAAGCCAGGGGGGGGGGTGGCGGGCCGGGGGGGGTGCCCTGCACCCCCGCGATGGCGGCTGGGGAGCCCGATCGCGGGGGGTGCCTGCACCCCCGGCGATGGGGCTCCCAGAAGCCAGGGGGGCGGGCCGGGGGTGGCGGCTGGGAGCCCGATCGCGGGGGGTGCCTGCACCCCCGGCGATGGGGGGGCTCCCAGAAGCCAGGGGGGCGGGCCGGGGGGGTGGCGGCTGGGAGCCCGATCGCGGGGGGTGCCTGCACCCCCGGCGATGGGGCTCCCAGAAGCCAGGGGGGCGGGCCGGGGGGGGTGGCGGCTGGGAGCCCGATCGCGGGGGGTGCCTGCACCCCCCGGCGATGGGGCTCCCAGAAGCCAGGGGGGGCGGGCCGGGGGTGGGCGGCTGGGAGCCCGATCGCGGGGGGGTGCCTGACCCCCCCGCGATGGGGCTCCCAGAAGCCAGGGGGGCCGTCCGGGGGTGGCTCCTGGCAACCTGCTCTGGATATTTGGAAGAGTATCACAAGGGGTTGTCCAGTGTCTGTGATACTGAGATTAATATCTGTCTCTCGGCCTTGGAATATTGAGAAGGATGAAACAGGGTGAATGTCCACCCTGTGCCACATTGCGAGTAATATCAGCCTGTCCCCTCCATGGATATTAGGAACAATATCCCAGACTGGGTGTACGCCTCCTGCTGTACGGAGTGCAATATCATCCTCTCCCTCCCAGGATAGTAATTACAATATCACTGGGCGGGAGCACACAGCCTGTGAATTATTATCATCCTCTCCAACTCCGTATACTAGGAACTATATCTCAGAAAAACTGTCCCCTCAGTGCCATATTCGGACTAATAGCAAAGGCTTCTTCCGGGAATATTAGGAGCAATATTACCGCGTAGCTATCCATCCATTGCTATAATTGGAGTCATGTGATACTCTACCCCCGTTCATATTAGGATCAGTGTCACGTGGTGAGTGTACACCTGCTGCGATATTAAAACTAAAGTCCTGCTTTCCGACCCCTGGTTATTAAGAACAGCATCACAAGGAGGTTTACACTTCCTGTGGAATGAGGAATAATAATATGATTATTAATCATCAATGATCGATTTTAATAATTATCAATGATACTAAAAATTCATAAGATACCATGATTAATTATGGATAATGATTTTCAATACATGATTATGCCTGCTTTCAATTAATTATTAATATTAATGTCATCAAATAATATTATTAGTTCCTAATACTAATCATTATTGTATTCCCAGCATCACTGGGTATTGATTTAAGTCACATTAATTGCTAATATCATAATATTATTATTAATAGTGATATTACTAATAATTATGATTACAAATGGTTAACTTTTAAACCAGTATTCATTTTTACTCTCTTTATTGTGATCATTAATATCAATAATTATTATTAATATTAATATAATTATTAATATTAATGATTAATAGACTTGCTCCTGATGTAAACCGGGAGAGAAACGATGTTAATTTCTATATCACAATGGTGTACACCCCCCGCGACAGAGTTTCAACTTCTGCTTGGGAGAGGAGGATATGACAATCAGTTTCACTGGAAGGGAGGAAGAGGCTGATGTGACTCCTACTATCCCAGAAGCCAGGGGGGCGGGCCGGGGGTGGCGGCTGGGAGCCCGATCGCGGGGGGTGCCTGCACCCCCGGCGATGGGGCTCCCAGAAGCCAGGGGGGCGGGCCGGGGGTGGCGGCTGGGAGCCCGATCGCGGGGGGTGCCTGCACCCCCGGCGATGGGGCTCCCAGAAGCCAGGGGGGCGGGCCGGGGGTGGCGGCTGGGAGCCCGATCGCGGGGGGTGCCTGCACCCCCGGCGATGGGGCTCCCAGAAGCCAGGGGGGCGGGCCGGGGGTGGCGGCTGGGAGCCCGATCGCGGGGGGTGCCTGCACCCCCGGCGATGGGGCTCCCAGAAGCCAGGGGGGCGGGCCGGGGGTGGCGGCTGGGAGCCCGATCGCGGGGGGTGCCTGCACCCCCGGCGATGGGGCTCCCAGAAGCCAGGGGGGCGGGCCGGGGGTGGCGGCTGGGAGCCCGATCGCGGGGGGTGCCTGCACCCCCGGCGATGGGGCTCCCAGAAGCCAGGGGGGCGGGCCGGGGGTGGCGGCTGGGAGCCCGATCGCGGGGGGTGCCTGCACCCCCGGCGATGGGGCTCCCAGAAGCCAGGGGGGCGGGCCGGGGGTGGCGGCTGGGAGCCCGATCGCGGGGGGTGCCTGCACCCCCGGCGATGGGGCTCCCAGAAGCCAGGGGGGCGGGCCGGGGGTGGCGGCTGGGAGCCCGATCGCGGGGGGTGCCTGCACCCCCGGCGATGGGGCTCCCAGAAGCCAGGGGGGCGGGCCGGGGGTGGCGGCTGGGAGCCCGATCGCGGGGGGTGCCTGCACCCCCGGCGATGGGGCTCCCAGAAGCCAGGGGGGCGGGCCGGGGGTGGCGGCTGGGAGCCCGATCGCGGGGGGTGCCTGCACCCCCGGCGATGGGGCTCCCAGAAGCCAGGGGGGCGGGCCGGGGGTGGCGGCTGGGAGCCCGATCGCGGGGGGTGCCTGCACCCCCGGCGATGGGGCTCCCAGAAGCCAGGGGGGCGGGCCGGGGGTGGCGGCTGGGAGCCCGATCGCGGGGGGTGCCTGCACCCCCGGCGATGGGGCTCCCAGAAGCCAGGGGGGCGGGCCGGGGGTGGCGGCTGGGAGCCCGATCGCGGGGGGTGCCTGCACCCCCGGCGATGGGGCTCCCAGAAGCCAGGGGGGCGGGCCGGGGGTGGCGGCTGGGAGCCCGATCGCGGGGGGTGCCTGCACCCCCGGCGATGGGGCTCCCAGAAGCCAGGGGGGCGGGCCGGGGGTGGCGGCTGGGAGCCCGATCGCGGGGGGTGCCTGCACCCCCGGCGATGGGGCTCCCAGAAGCCAGGGGGGCGGGCCGGGGGTGGCGGCTGGGAGCCCGATCGCGGGGGGTGCCTGCACCCCCGGCGATGGGGCTCCCAGAAGCCAGGGGGGCGGGCCGGGGGTGGCGGCTGGGAGCCCGATCGCGGGGGGTGCCTGCACCCCCGGCGATGGGGCTCCCAGAAGCCAGGGGGGCGGGCCGGGGGTGGCGGCTGGGAGCCCGATCGCGGGGGGTGCCTGCACCCCCGGCGATGGGGCTCCCAGAAGCCAGGGGGGCGGGCCGGGGGTGGCGGCTGGGAGCCCGATCGCGGGGGGTGCCTGCACCCCCGGCGATGGGGCTCCCAGAAGCCAGGGGGGCGGGCCGGGGGTGGCGGCTGGGAGCCCGATCGCGGGGGGTGCCTGCACCCCCGGCGATGGGGCTCCCAGAAGCCAGGGGGGCGGGCCGGGGGTGGCGGCTGGGAGCCCGATCGCGGGGGGTGCCTGCACCCCCGGCGATGGGGCTCCCAGAAGCCAGGGGGGCGGGCCGGGGGTGGCGGCTGGGAGCCCGATCGCGGGGGGTGCCTGCACCCCCGGCGATGGGGCTCCCAGAAGCCAGGGGGGCGGGCCGGGGGTGGCGGCTGGGAGCCCGATCGCGGGGGGTGCCTGCACCCCCGGCGATGGGGCTCCCAGAAGCCAGGGGGGCGGGCCGGGGGTGGCGGCTGGGAGCCCGATCGCGGGGGGTGCCTGCACCCCCGGCGATGGGGCTCCCAGAAGCCAGGGGGGCGGGCCGGGGGTGGCGGCTGGGAGCCCGATCGCGGGGGGTGCCTGCACCCCCGGCGATGGGGCTCCCAGAAGCCAGGGGGGCGGGCCGGGGGTGGCGGCTGGGAGCCCGATCGCGGGGGGTGCCTGCACCCCCGGCGATGGGGCTCCCAGAAGCCAGGGGGGCGGGCCGGGGGTGGCGGCTGGGAGCCCGATCGCGGGGGGTGCCTGCACCCCCGGCGATGGGGCTCCCAGAAGCCAGGGGGGCGGGCCGGGGGTGGCGGCTGGGAGCCCGATCGCGGGGGGTGCCTGCACCCCCGGCGATGGGGCTCCCAGAAGCCAGGGGGGCGGGCCGGGGGTGGCGGCTGGGAGCCCGATCGCGGGGGGTGCCTGCACCCCCGGCGATGGGGCTCCCAGAAGCCAGGGGGGCGGGCCGGGGGTGGCGGCTGGGAGCCCGATCGCGGGGGGTGCCTGCACCCCCGGCGATGGGGCTCCCAGAAGCCAGGGGGGCGGGCCGGGGGTGGCGGCTGGGAGCCCGATCGCGGGGGGTGCCTGCACCCCCGGCGATGGGGCTCCCAGAAGCCAGGGGGGCGGGCCGGGGGTGGCGGCTGGGAGCCCGATCGCGGGGGGTGCCTGCACCCCCGGCGATGGGGCTCCCAGAAGCCAGGGGGGCGGGCCGGGGGTGGCGGCTGGGAGCCCGATCGCGGGGGGTGCCTGCACCCCCGGCGATGGGGCTCCCAGAAGCCAGGGGGGCGGGCCGGGGGTGGCGGCTGGGAGCCCGATCGCGGGGGGTGCCTGCACCCCCGGCGATGGGGCTCCCAGAAGCCAGGGGGGCGGGCCGGGGGTGGCGGCTGGGAGCCCGATCGCGGGGGGTGCCTGCACCCCCGGCGATGGGGCTCCCAGAAGCCAGGGGGGCGGGCCGGGGGTGGCGGCTGGGAGCCCGATCGCGGGGGGTGCCTGCACCCCCGGCGATGGGGCTCCCAGAAGCCAGGGGGGCGGGCCGGGGGTGGCGGCTGGGAGCCCGATCGCGGGGGGTGCCTGCACCCCCGGCGATGGGGCTCCCAGAAGCCAGGGGGGCGGGCCGGGGGTGGCGGCTGGGAGCCCGATCGCGGGGGGTGCCTGCACCCCCGGCGATGGGGCTCCCAGAAGCCAGGGGGGCGGGCCGGGGGTGGCGGCTGGGAGCCCGATCGCGGGGGGTGCCTGCACCCCCGGCGATGGGGCTCCCAGAAGCCAGGGGGGCGGGCCGGGGGTGGCGGCTGGGAGCCCGATCGCGGGGGGTGCCTGCACCCCCGGCGATGGGGCTCCCAGAAGCCAGGGGGGCGGGCCGGGGGTGGCGGCTGGGAGCCCGATCGCGGGGGGTGCCTGCACCCCCGGCGATGGGGCTCCCAGAAGCCAGGGGGGCGGGCCGGGGGTGGCGGCTGGGAGCCCGATCGCGGGGGGTGCCTGCACCCCCGGCGATGGGGCTCCCAGAAGCCAGGGGGGCGGGCCGGGGGTGGCGGCTGGGAGCCCGATCGCGGGGGGTGCCTGCACCCCCGGCGATGGGGCTCCCAGAAGCCAGGGGGGCGGGCCGGGGGTGGCGGCTGGGAGCCCGATCGCGGGGGGTGCCTGCACCCCCGGCGATGGGGCTCCCAGAAGCCAGGGGGGCGGGCCGGGGGTGGCGGCTGGGAGCCCGATCGCGGGGGGTGCCTGCACCCCCGGCGATGGGGCTCCCAGAAGCCAGGGGGGCGGGCCGGGGGTGGCGGCTGGGAGCCCGATCGCGGGGGGTGCCTGCACCCCCGGCGATGGGGCTCCCAGAAGCCAGGGGGGCGGGCCGGGGGTGGCGGCTGGGAGCCCGATCGCGGGGGGTGCCTGCACCCCCGGCGATGGGGCTCCCAGAAGCCAGGGGGGCGGGCCGGGGGTGGCGGCTGGGAGCCCGATCGCGGGGGGTGCCTGCACCCCCGGCGATGG
>NC_065596.1:56606479-56633976 GCF_024542745.1 Macaca thibetana thibetana
CTTTCTCAGACGATTGTACACCCCCAGTGTGCACACCCTCAGAGGGAGTAACCCCCTCTGTAGTAGGAGTCACATCAGCCTCTTCCTCCCTGAAATTATTCAGAACACTATACCACCGTTGTTTCTACTTCCAGTGAAATGATTGTCATATCCTCCTCTCCACAAGCAGAAGTTGAAACTTCTGTCGCGGGGGGTGTACACCATTGTGATATAGGAAATTAACATCGTCTCTCCCGGGTTTACATCAGGAGCAAGTCTATTAATCAATATTATTAATTAATTATATAATATTAATAATTAATTATTGATATTAATGATCACAATAAAGAGAGTAAAAATGAATACTGGTTTAAAAGGTTAACATTTGTAAACCCATCATAATATTAGTAATTATACAAATTAATAATAATATCGTATGATATTAGCCAATTAATGTGGGACTTAATCAATACCAGTGATGTTGGGAATACAATAATGATTGGGGTATTAGGAACTAATAATATCATTTGCTGACATGTGGAGATATTAAGTAGATTATTGGACACCTGCATGCTTCATTATCAGGTAGTGGAATATCATTATAATCCATAATTCATACTTAATCATTGGGTTGGTATCTTTAATGAACATTAATATTATGTATCATTGATATTCACATTAAACTCCGAACATTTTGTTTACTATAAGGAATCATATTATTATTTCCTCATTCCACAGGGAATGTAAGTTGGTTAAACCTCCTATCTGTCACTAATTAATCAGGGTTCCGGGGAAAAGGAAATAGCCTCTTTCAATTTTAATATCGTACCAGGCTGATTAGCAGGGTTTGGGTTAAGTCCCAAGGTCGAGGACTTCACCAAGTGACACTTGATCTAATAATGAATAGGGGTTATATTAGTAGTCATTTGTAGAGTTTACTCTACCTGTGGTTATTGAGAGTTAGATTATATATAGATTTAGATTTATTTCCATTCCGTGCATACTGTGATCCTTTAATAAAACCGATCCTTGTGATGAGTTTTTCTATATTTATTCAATAGGATGAGAGGTTTTGAGTAAAGTAGAGAGTTATTATTTTCTTTTATTATTATCGGTAGATTATTTGATAGTAGCCCCATCGCGAGCCTTGTGGACCCCCCTGCCTCTTTCTCATATTCTGAGTAATATCATCTCCCCATCGGAATATTTTCAACTCTTTCTCAGACGATTGTACACCCCCAGTGTGCACACCCTCAGAGGGAGTAACCCCCTCTGTAGTAGGAGTCACATCAGCCTCTTCCTCCCTGAATATTCAGAACACTATCCCACCGTTGTTTCTACTTCCAGTGAAACTGATTGTCATATCCTCCTCTCCCAAGCAGAAGTTGAAACTCTGTCGCGGGGGTGTACACCATTGTGATATAGAAATTAACATCGTTCTCTCCCGGGTTTACATCAGGAGCAAGTCTATTAATCATTAATATTAATAATTATATTAATATTAATAATAATTATTGATATTAATGATCACAATAAAGAGAGTAAAAATGAATACTGGTTTAAAAGGTTAACCATTTGTAATCATAATTATTAGTAATATCACTATTAATAATAATATTATGATATTAGCAATTAATGTGACTTAAATCAATACCCAGTGATGCTGGGAATACAATAATGATTAGTATTAGGAACTAATAATATTATTTGATGACATTAATATTAATAATTAATTGAAAGCAGGCATAATCATGTATTGAAAATCATTATCCATAATTAATCATGGTATCTTATGAATTTTTAGTATCATTGATAATTATTAAAATCGATCATTGATGATTAATAATCATATTATTATTCCTCATTCCACAGGAAGTGTAAACCTCCTTGTGATGCTGTTCTTAATAACCAGGGTCGGAAAGCAGGACTTTAGTTTTAATATCGCAGCAGGTGTACACTCACCACGTGACACTGATCCTAATATGAACGGGGGTAGAGTATCACATGACTCCAATTATAGCAATGGATGGATAGCTACGCGGTAATATTGCTCCTAATATTCCCGGAAGAAGCCTTTGCTATTAGTCCGAATATGGCACTGAGGGGACAGTTTTTCTGAGATATAGTTCCTAGTATACGGAGTTGGAGAGGATGATAATAATTCACAGGCTGTGTGCTCCCGCCCAGTGATATTGTAATTACTATCCTGGGAGGGAGAGGATGATATTGCACTCCGTACAGCAGGAGGCGTACACCCAGTCTGGGATATTGTTCCTAATATCCATGGAGGGGACAGGCTGATATTACTCGCAATGTGGCACAGGGTGGACATTCACCCTGTTTCATCCTTCTCAATATTCCAAGGCCGAGAGACAGATATTAATCTCAGTATCACAGACACTGGACAACCCCTTGTGATACTCTTCCAAATATCCAGAGCAGGTTGCCAGGAGCCACCCCCGGACGGCCCCCCTGGCTTCTGGGAGCCCCATCGCGGGGGGGTCAGGCACCCCCCCGCGATCGGGCTCCCAGCCGCCACCCCCGGCCCGCCCCCCTGGCTTCTGGGAGCCCCATCGCCGGGGGGTCAGGCACCCCCCGCGATCGGGCTCCCAGCCGCCAGCCCCCCCCGGCCCGCCCCCCTGGCTTCTGGGAGCCCCATCGCCGGGGGTGCAGGCACACCCCCCCCGATCGGGCTCCCAGCCGCCACCCCCCCGGCCCGCCCCCCTGGCTTCTGGGAGCCCCATCGCCGGGGGGTGCAGGCACCCCCCGCGATCGGGCTCCCAGCCGCCACCCCCGGCCCGCCCCCCTGGCTTCTGGGAGCCCCATCGCCGGGGGTGCAGGCACCCCCCGCGATCGGGCTCCCAGCCGCCACCCCCGGCCCGCCCCCCTGGCTTCTGGGAGCCCCATCGCCGGGGGTGCAGGCACCCCCCGCGATCGGGCTCCCAGCCGCCACCCCCGGCCCGCCCCCCTGGCTTCTGGGAGCCCCATCGCCGGGGGTGCAGGCACCCCCCGCGATCGGGCTCCCAGCCGCCACCCCCGGCCCGCCCCCCTGGCTTCTGGGAGCCCCATCGCCGGGGGTGCAGGCACCCCCCGCGATCGGGCTCCCAGCCGCCACCCCCGGCCCGCCCCCCTGGCTTCTGGGAGCCCCATCGCCGGGGGTGCAGGCACCCCCCGCGATCGGGCTCCCAGCCGCCACCCCCGGCCCGCCCCCCTGGCTTCTGGGAGCCCCATCGCCGGGGGTGCAGGCACCCCCCCGCGATCGGGGCTCCCCAGCCGCCACCCCCGGCCCGCCCCCCTGGCTTCTGGGAGCCCCATCGCCGGGGGTGCAGGCACCCCCCCCGCGATCGGGCTCCCAGCCGCCACCCCCCGGCCCGCCCCCCTGGCTTCTGGGAGCCCCATCGCCGGGGGTGCAGGCACCCCCCCGCGATCGGGCTCCCAGCCGCCACCCCCGGCCCGCCCCCCTGGCTTCTGGGAGCCCCATCGCCGGGGGTGCAGGCACCCCCCGCGATCGGGCTCCCAGCCGCCACCCCCGGCCCGCCCCCCTGGCTTCTGGGAGCCCCATCGCCGGGGGTGCAGGCACCCCCCGATCGGGCTCCCAGCCGCCACCCCCCGGCCCGCCCCCCTGGCTTCTGGGAGCCCCATCGCCGGGGGTGCAGGCACCCCCCGCGATCGGGCTCCCAGCCGCCACCCCCGGCCCGCCCCCCTGGCTTCTGGGAGCCCCCCATCGCCGGGGGTGCAGGCACCCCCCGCGATCGGGCTCCCAGCCGCCACCCCCGGCCCCCCGCCCCCCCCCTGGCTTCTGGGAGCCCCATCGCCGGGGGTGCAGGCACCCCCCCCGATCGGGCTCCCAGCCGCCACCCCCGGCCCGCCCCCCCTGGCTTCTGGGAGCCCCATCGCCGGGGGTGCAGGCACCCCCCGCGATCGGGCTCCCAGCCGCCACCCCCGGCCCCCCCCCCTGGCTTCTGGGAGCCCCATCGCGAGCCTTGTGGACCCCCTGCCTCTTTCTCATATTCTGAGTAATATCATCTCCCCATCGGAATATTTTCAACTCTTTCTCAGACGATTGTACACCCCCAGTGTGCACACCCTCAGAGGGAGTAACCCCTCCTCTGTAGTAGGAGTCACATCAGCCTCTTCCTCCCTGAATATTCAGAACACTATCCCACCGTTGTTTCTACTTCCAGTGAAACTGATTGTCATATCCTCCTCTCCCAAGCAGAAGTTGAAACTCTGTCGCGGGGGGTGTACACCATTGTGATATAGAAATTAACATCGTTCTCTCTCCCGGGTTTACATCAGGAGCAAGTCTATTAATCATTAATATTAATAATTATATTAATATTAATAATAATTATTGATATTAATGATCACAATAAAGAGAGTAAAAATGAATACTGGTTTAAAAGGTTAACCATTTGTAATCATAATTATTAGTAATATCACTATTAATAATAATATTATGATATTAGCAATTAATGTGACTTAAATCAATACCCAGTGATGCTGGGAATACAATAATGATTAGTATTAGGAACTAATAATATTATTTGATGACATTAATATTAATAATTAATTGAAAGCAGGCATAATCATGTATTGAAAATCATTATCCATAATTAATCATGGTATCTTATGAATTTTTAGTATCATTGATAATTATTAAAATCGATCATTGATGATTAATAATCATATTATTATTCCTCATTCCACAGGAAGTGTAAACCTCCTTGTGATGCTGTTCTTAATAACCAGGGTCGGAAAGCAGGACTTTAGTTTTAATATCGCAGCAGGTGTACACTCACCACGTGACACTGATCCTAATATGAACGGGGGTAGAGTATCACATGACTCCAATTATAGCAATGGATGGATAGCTACGCGGTAATATTGCTCCTAATATTCCCGGAAGAAGCCTTTGCTATTAGTCCGAATATGGCACTGAGGGGACAGTTTTTCTGAGATATAGTTCCTAGTATACGGAGTTGGAGAGGATGATAATAATTCACAGGCTGTGTGCTCCCGCCCAGTGATATTGTAATTACTATCCTGGGAGGGAGAGGATGATATTGCACTCCGTACAGCAGGAGGCGTACACCCAGTCTGGGATATTGTTCCTAATATCCATGGAGGGGACAGGCTGATATTACTCGCAATGTGGCACAGGGTGGACATTCACCCTGTTTCATCCTTCTCAATATTCCAAGGCCGAGAGACAGATATTAATCTCAGTATCACAGACACTGGACAACCCCTTGTGATACTCTTCCAAATATCCAGAGCAGGTTGCCAGGAGCCACCCCCGGACGGCCCCCCTGGCTTCTGGGAGCCCCATCGCGGGGGGGTCAGGCACCCCCCCGCGATCGGGCTCCCAGCCGCCACCCCCGGCCCGCCCCCCTGGCTTCTGGGAGCCCCATCGCCGGGGTGTCAGGCACCCCCCGCGATCGGGCTCCCAGCCGCCACCCCCGGCCCGCCCCCCTGGCTTCTGGGAGCCCCATCGCCGGGGGGTGCAGGCACCCCCCGCGATCGGGCTCCCAGCCGCCACCCCCGGCCCGCCCCCCTGGCTTCTGGGAGCCCCATCGCCGGGGGTGCAGGCACCCCCCGCGATCGGGCTCCCCCACCCCCGGCCCGCCCCCCCTGGCCTGGGAGCCCCCATGGCACCCCCGCGATCGGGCCCGCCCCCCTGGCTTCTGGGAGCCCCATCGCCGGGGGTGCAGGCACCCCCCGCGATCGGGCTCCCAGCCGCCACCCCCCCCCGCCCCCCTGGCTTCTGGGAGCCCCATCGCCGGGGGTGCAGGCACCCCCCGCGATCGGGCTCCCAGCCGCCACCCCCCGCCCGCCCCCCTGGCTTCTGGGAGCCCCATCGCCGGGGGTGCAGGCACCCCCCGCGATCGGGCTCCCAGCCGCCACCCCCGGCCCGCCCCCCTGGCTTCTGGGAGCCCCATCGCCGGGGGTGCAGGCACCCCCCGCGATCGGGCTCCCAGCCGCCACCCCGGCCCGCCCCCCCCCCTGGCTTCTGGGAGCCCCATCGCGAGCCTTGTGGACCCCCTGCCTCTTTCTCATATTCTGAGTAATATCATCTCCCCATCGGAATATTTTCAACTCTTCTCAGACGATTGTACACCCCCAGTGTGCACACCCTCAGAGGGAGTAACCCCCTCTGTAGTAGGAGTCACATCAGCCTCTTCCTCCCTGAATATTCAGAACACTATCCCACCGTTGTTTCTACTTCCAGTGAAACTGATTGTCATATCCTCCTCTCCCAAGCAGAAGTTGAAACTCTGTCGCGGGGGGTGTACACCATTGTGATATAGAAATTAACATCGTTCTCTCCCGGGTTTACATCAGGAGCAAGTCTATTAATCATTAATATTAATAATTATATTAATATTAATAATAATTATTGATATTAATGATCACAATAAAGAGAGTAAAAATGAATACTGGTTTAAAAGGTTAACCATTTGTAATCATAATTATTAGTAATATCACTATTAATAATAATATTATGATATTAGCAATTAATGTGACTTAAATCAATACCCAGTGATGCTGGGAATACAATAATGATTAGTATTAGGAACTAATAATATTATTTGATGACATTAATATTAATAATTAATTGAAAGCAGGCATAATCATGTATTGAAAATCATTATCCATAATTAATCATGGTATCTTATGAATTTTTAGTATCATTGATAATTATTAAAATCGATCATTGATGATTAATAATCATATTATTATTCCTCATTCCACAGGAAGTGTAAACCTCCTTGTGATGCTGTTCTTAATAACCAGGGTCGGAAAGCAGGACTTTAGTTTTAATATCGCAGCAGGTGTACACTCACCACGTGACACTGATCCTAATATGAACGGGGGTAGAGTATCACATGACTCCAATTATAGCAATGGATGGATAGCTACGCGGTAATATTGCTCCTAATATTCCCGGAAGAAGCCTTTGCTATTAGTCCGAATATGGCACTGAGGGGACAGTTTTTCTGAGATATAGTTCCTAGTATACGGAGTTGGAGAGGATGATAATAATTCACAGGCTGTGTGCTCCCGCCCAGTGATATTGTAATTACTATCCTGGGAGGGAGAGGATGATATTGCACTCCGTACAGCAGGAGGCGTACACCCAGTCTGGGATATTGTTCCTAATATCCATGGAGGGGACAGGCTGATATTACTCGCAATGTGGCACAGGGTGGACATTCACCCTGTTTCATCCTTCTCAATATTCCAAGGCCGAGAGACAGATATTAATCTCAGTATCACAGACACTGGACAACCCCTTGTGATACTCTTCCAAATATCCAGAGCAGCCCCCGCGATCGGGCTCCCAGCCGCCACCCCCGGCCCGCCCCCCTGGCTTCTGGGAGCCCCATCGCCGGGGGTGCAGGCACCCCCCGCGATCGGGCTCCCAGCCGCCACCCCCGGCCCGCCCCCCTGGCTTCTGGGAGCCCCATCGCCGGGGGTGCAGGCACCCCCCGCGATCGGGCTCCCAGCCGCCACCCCCGGCCCGCCCCCCTGGCTTCTGGGAGCCCCATCGCCGGGGGTGCAGGCACCCCCCGCGATCGGGCTCCCAGCCGCCACCCCCGGCCCGCCCCCCTGGCTTCTGGGAGCCCCATCGCCGGGGGTGCAGGCACCCCCCGCGATCGGGCTCCCAGCCGCCACCCCCGGCCCGCCCCCCTGGCTTCTGGGAGCCCCATCGCCGGGGGTGCAGGCACCCCCCGCGATCGGGCTCCCAGCCGCCACCCCCGGCCCGCCCCCCTGGCTTCTGGGAGCCCCATCGCCGGGGGTGCAGGCACCCCCCGCGATCGGGCTCCCAGCCGCCACCCCCGGCCCGCCCCCCTGGCTTCTGGGAGCCCCATCGCCGGGGGTGCAGGCACCCCCCGCGATCGGGCTCCCAGCCGCCACCCCCGGCCCGCCCCCCTGGCTTCTGGGAGCCCCATCGCCGGGGGTGCAGGCACCCCCCGCGATCGGGCTCCCAGCCGCCACCCCCGGCCCGCCCCCCTGGCTTCTGGGAGCCCCATCGCCGGGGGTGCAGGCACCCCCCGCGATCGGGCTCCCAGCCGCCACCCCCGGCCCGCCCCCCTGGCTTCTGGGAGCCCCATCGCCGGGGGTGCAGGCACCCCCCGCGATCGGGCTCCCAGCCGCCACCCCCGGCCCGCCCCCCTGGCTTCTGGGAGCCCCATCGCCGGGGGTGCAGGCACCCCCCGCGATCGGGCTCCCAGCCGCCACCCCCGGCCCGCCCCCCTGGCTTCTGGGAGCCCCATCGCCGGGGGTGCAGGCACCCCCCGCGATCGGGCTCCCAGCCGCCACCCCCGGCCCGCCCCCCTGGCTTCTGGGAGCCCCATCGCCGGGGGTGCAGGCACCCCCCGCGATCGGGCTCCCAGCCGCCACCCCCGGCCCGCCCCCCTGGCTTCTGGGAGCCCCATCGCCGGGGGTGCAGGCACCCCCCGCGATCGGGCTCCCAGCCGCCACCCCCGGCCCGCCCCCCTGGCTTCTGGGAGCCCCATCGCCGGGGGTGCAGGCACCCCCCGCGATCGGGCTCCCAGCCGCCACCCCCGGCCCGCCCCCCTGGCTTCTGGGAGCCCCATCGCCGGGGGTGCAGGCACCCCCCGCGATCGGGCTCCCAGCCGCCACCCCCGGCCCGCCCCCCTGGCTTCTGGGAGCCCCATCGCCGGGGGTGCAGGCACCCCCCGCGATCGGGCTCCCAGCCGCCACCCCCGGCCCGCCCCCCTGGCTTCTGGGAGCCCCATCGCCGGGGGTGCAGGCACCCCCCGCGATCGGGCTCCCAGCCGCCACCCCCGGCCCGCCCCCCTGGCTTCTGGGAGCCCCATCGCCGGGGGTGCAGGCACCCCCCGCGATCGGGCTCCCAGCCGCCACCCCCGGCCCGCCCCCCTGGCTTCTGGGAGCCCCATCGCCGGGGGTGCAGGCACCCCCCGCGATCGGGCTCCCAGCCGCCACCCCCGGCCCGCCCCCCTGGCTTCTGGGAGCCCCATCGCCGGGGGTGCAGGCACCCCCCGCGATCGGGCTCCCAGCCGCCACCCCCGGCCCGCCCCCCTGGCTTCTGGGAGCCCCATCGCCGGGGGTGCAGGCACCCCCCGCGATCGGGCTCCCAGCCGCCACCCCCGGCCCGCCCCCCTGGCTTCTGGGAGCCCCATCGCCGGGGGTGCAGGCACCCCCCGCGATCGGGCTCCCAGCCGCCACCCCCGGCCCGCCCCCCTGGCTTCTGGGAGCCCCATCGCCGGGGGTGCAGGCACCCCCCGCGATCGGGCTCCCAGCCGCCACCCCCGGCCCGCCCCCCTGGCTTCTGGGAGCCCCATCGCCGGGGGTGCAGGCACCCCCCGCGATCGGGCTCCCAGCCGCCACCCCCGGCCCGCCCCCCTGGCTTCTGGGAGCCCCATCGCCGGGGGTGCAGGCACCCCCCGCGATCGGGCTCCCAGCCGCCACCCCCGGCCCGCCCCCCTGGCTTCTGGGAGCCCCATCGCCGGGGGTGCAGGCACCCCCCGCGATCGGGCTCCCAGCCGCCACCCCCGGCCCGCCCCCCTGGCTTCTGGGAGCCCCATCGCCGGGGGTGCAGGCACCCCCCGCGATCGGGCTCCCAGCCGCCACCCCCGGCCCGCCCCCCTGGCTTCTGGGAGCCCCATCGCCGGGGGTGCAGGCACCCCCCGCGATCGGGCTCCCAGCCGCCACCCCCGGCCCGCCCCCCTGGCTTCTGGGAGCCCCATCGCCGGGGGTGCAGGCACCCCCCGCGATCGGGCTCCCAGCCGCCACCCCCGGCCCGCCCCCCTGGCTTCTGGGAGCCCCATCGCCGGGGGTGCAGGCACCCCCCGCGATCGGGCTCCCAGCCGCCACCCCCGGCCCGCCCCCCTGGCTTCTGGGAGCCCCATCGCCGGGGGTGCAGGCACCCCCCGCGATCGGGCTCCCAGCCGCCACCCCCGGCCCGCCCCCCTGGCTTCTGGGAGCCCCATCGCCGGGGGTGCAGGCACCCCCCGCGATCGGGCTCCCAGCCGCCACCCCCGGCCCGCCCCCCTGGCTTCTGGGAGCCCCATCGCCGGGGGTGCAGGCACCCCCCGCGATCGGGCTCCCAGCCGCCACCCCCGGCCCGCCCCCCTGGCTTCTGGGAGCCCCATCGCCGGGGGTGCAGGCACCCCCCGCGATCGGGCTCCCAGCCGCCACCCCCGGCCCGCCCCCCTGGCTTCTGGGAGCCCCATCGCCGGGGGTGCAGGCACCCCCCGCGATCGGGCTCCCAGCCGCCACCCCCGGCCCGCCCCCCTGGCTTCTGGGAGCCCCATCGCCGGGGGTGCAGGCACCCCCCGCGATCGGGCTCCCAGCCGCCACCCCCGGCCCGCCCCCCTGGCTTCTGGGAGCCCCATCGCCGGGGGTGCAGGCACCCCCCGCGATCGGGCTCCCAGCCGCCACCCCCGGCCCGCCCCCCTGGCTTCTGGGAGCCCCATCGCCGGGGGTGCAGGCACCCCCCGCGATCGGGCTCCCAGCCGCCACCCCCGGCCCGCCCCCCTGGCTTCTGGGAGCCCCATCGCCGGGGGTGCAGGCACCCCCCGCGATCGGGCTCCCAGCCGCCACCCCCGGCCCGCCCCCCTGGCTTCTGGGAGCCCCATCGCCGGGGGTGCAGGCACCCCCCGCGATCGGGCTCCCAGCCGCCACCCCCGGCCCGCCCCCCTGGCTTCTGGGAGCCCCATCGCCGGGGGTGCAGGCACCCCCCGCGATCGGGCTCCCAGCCGCCACCCCCGGCCCGCCCCCCTGGCTTCTGGGAGCCCCATCGCCGGGGGTGCAGGCACCCCCCGCGATCGGGCTCCCAGCCGCCACCCCCGGCCCGCCCCCCTGGCTTCTGGGAGCCCCATCGCCGGGGGTGCAGGCACCCCCCGCGATCGGGCTCCCAGCCGCCACCCCCGGCCCGCCCCCCTGGCTTCTGGGAGCCCCATCGCCGGGGGTGCAGGCACCCCCCGCGATCGGGCTCCCAGCCGCCACCCCCGGCCCGCCCCCCTGGCTTCTGGGAGCCCCATCGCCGGGGGTGCAGGCACCCCCCGCGATCGGGCTCCCAGCCGCCACCCCCGGCCCGCCCCCCTGGCTTCTGGGAGCCCCATCGCCGGGGGTGCAGGCACCCCCCGCGATCGGGCTCCCAGCCGCCACCCCCGGCCCGCCCCCCTGGCTTCTGGGAGCCCCATCGCCGGGGGTGCAGGCACCCCCCGCGATCGGGCTCCCAGCCGCCACCCCCGGCCCGCCCCCCTGGCTTCTGGGAGCCCCATCGCCGGGGGTGCAGGCACCCCCCGCGATCGGGCTCCCAGCCGCCACCCCCGGCCCGCCCCCCTGGCTTCTGGGAGCCCCATCGCCGGGGGTGCAGGCACCCCCCGCGATCGGGCTCCCAGCCGCCACCCCCGGCCCGCCCCCCTGGCTTCTGGGAGCCCCATCGCCGGGGGTGCAGGCACCCCCCGCGATCGGGCTCCCAGCCGCCACCCCCGGCCCGCCCCCCTGGCTTCTGGGAGCCCCATCGCCGGGGGTGCAGGCACCCCCCGCGATCGGGCTCCCAGCCGCCACCCCCGGCCCGCCCCCCTGGCTTCTGGGAGCCCCATCGCCGGGGGTGCAGGCACCCCCCGCGATCGGGCTCCCAGCCGCCACCCCCGGCCCGCCCCCCTGGCTTCTGGGAGCCCCATCGCCGGGGGTGCAGGCACCCCCCGCGATCGGGCTCCCAGCCGCCACCCCCGGCCCGCCCCCCTGGCTTCTGGGAGCCCCATCGCCGGGGGTGCAGGCACCCCCCGCGATCGGGCTCCCAGCCGCCACCCCCGGCCCGCCCCCCTGTGCACACCCTCAGAGGGAGTAACCCCCTCTGTATTAGGAGTCACATCAGCCTCTTCCTCCCTGAATATTCAGAACACTATCCCACCGTTGTTTCTACTTCCAGTGAAACTGATTGTCATATCCTCCTCTCCAAGCAGAAGTTTGAAACTCTGTCGCGGGGGGTGTACACCATTGTGATATAGAAATTAACATCGTCCTCTCCCGGGTTTACATCAGGAGCAAGTCTATTAATCATTAATATTAATAATTATATTAATATTAATAATAATTATTGATATTAATGATCACAATAAAGAGAGTAAAAATGAATACTGGTTTAAAAGGTTAACCATTTGTAATCATAATTATTAGTAATATCACTATTAATAATAATATTATGATATTAGCAATTAATGTGACTTAAATCAATACCAGTGATGCTGGGAATACAATAATGATTAGTATTAGGAACTAATAATATTATTTGATGACATTAATATTAATAATTAATTGAAAGCAGGCATAATCATGTATTGAAAATCATTATCCATAATTAATCATGGTATCTTATGAATTTTTAGTATCATTGATAATTATTAAAATCGATCATTGATGATTAATAATCATATTATTATTCCTCATTCCACAGGAAGTGTAAACCTCTTGTGATGCTGTTCTTAATAACCAGGGTCGGAAAGCAGGACTTTAGTTTTAATATCGCAGCAGGTGTACACTCACCACGTGACACTGATCCTAATATGAACGGGGGTAGAGTATCACATGACTCCAATTATAGCAATGGATGGATAGCTACGCGGTAATATTGCTCCTAATATTCCCGGAAGAAGCCTTTGCTATTAGTCCGAATATGGCACTGAGGGGACAGTTTTTCTGAGATATAGTTCCTAGTATACGGAGTTGGAGAGGATGATAATAATTCACAGGCTGTGTGCTCCCGCCCAGTGATATTGTAATTACTATCCTGGGAGGGAGAGGATGATATTGCACTCCGTACAGCAGGAGGCGTACACCCAGTCTGGGATATTGTTCCTAATATCCATGGAGGGGACAGGCTGATATTACTCGCAATGTGGCACAGGGTGGACATTCACCCTGTTTCATCCTTCTCAATATTCCAAGGCCGAGAGACAGATATTAATCTCAGTATCACAGACACTGGACAACCCTTGTGATACTCTTCCAAATATCCAGAGCAGGTTGCCAGGAGCCACCCCCGGACGGCCCCCCTGGCTTCTGGGAGCCCCATCGCGGGGGGGTCAGGCACCCCCCCGCGATCGGGCTCCCAGCCGCCACCCCCGGCCCGCCCCCCTGGCTTCTGGGAGCCCCATCGCCGGGGGGTGCAGGCACCCCCCGCGATCGGGCTCCCAGCCGCCACCCCCGGCCCGCCCGCCCCCCTGGCTTCTGGGAGCCCCATCGCCGGGGGTGCGCACCCCCGCGGGGTGCAGGCATTCTGGGAGCCCCCCATCGGGGCTCCCAGCCGCCACCCCAGGCCCCGCCCCCCCTGGCACTGGGACCCTCATGGGAGTAACCCCCTCGCGTAGGAGTCACATCAGCCCCCGGCCACCGTCCCCCCTGGTTTGGGGCCTCTTCCTCCCTGAATATTCAGAACAACTATCCCACCGTTGTTTCTACTTCCAGTGAAACTGATTGTCATATCCTCCTCTCCCAAGCAGAAGTGGGAAACTCTGTCGCGGGGGGTGTACACCATTGTGATATAGAAATTAACATCGTTCCTCTCCCGGGTTTACATCAGGAGCAAGTCTATTAATCATTAATATTAATAATTATATTAATATTAATAATAATTATTGATATTAATGATCACAATAAAGAGAGTAAAAATGAATACTGGTTTAAAAGGTTAACCATTTGTAATCATAATTATTAGTAATATCACTATTAATAATAATATTATGATATTAGCAATTAATGTGACTTAAATCAATACCCAGTGATGCTGGGAATACAATAATGATTAGTATTAGGAACTAATAATATTATTTGATGACATTAATATTAATAATTAATTGAAAGCAGGCATAATCATGTATTGAAAATCATTATCCATAATTAATCATGGTATCTTATGAATTTTTAGTATCATTGATAATTATTAAAATCGATCATTGATGATTAATAATCATATTATTATATTCCTCATTCCACAGGAAGTGTAAACCTCCTTGTGATGCTGTTCTTAATAACCAGGGTCGGAAAGCAGGACTTTAGTTTTAATATCGCAGCAGGTGTACACTCACCACGTGACACTGATCCTAATATGAACGGGGGGGTAGAGTATCACATGACTCCAATTATAGCAATGGATGGATAGCTACGCGGTAATATTGCTCCTAATATTCCCGGAAGAAGCCTTTGCTATTAGTCCGAATATGGCACTGAGGGGACAGTTTTTCTGAGATATAGTTCCTAGTATACGGAGTTGGAGAGGATGATAATAATTCACAGGCTGTGTGCTCCCGCCCAGTGATATTGTAATTACTATCCTGGGAGGGAGAGGATGATATTGCACTCCGTACAGCAGGAGGCGTACACCCAGTCTGGGATATTGTTCCTAATATCCATGGAGGGGACAGGCTGATATTACTCGCAATGTGGCACAGGGTGGACATTCACCCTGTTTCATCCTTCTCAATATTCCAAGGCCGAGAGACAGATATTAATCTCAGTATCACAGACACTGGACAACCCCTTGTGATACTCTTCCAAATATCCAGAGCAGGTTGCCAGGAGCCACCCCCGGACGGCCCCCCTGGCTTCTGGGAGCCCCATCGCGGGGGGGTCAGGCACCCCCCCGCGATCGGGCTCCCAGCCGCCACCCCCGGCCCGCCCCCCTGGCTTCTGGGAGCCCCATCGCCGGGGGTGCAGGCACCCCCCGCGATCGGGCTCCCAGCCGCCACCCCCGGCCCGCCCCCCTGGCTTCTGGGAGCCCCATCGCCGGGGGTGCAGGCACCCCCCGCGATCGGGCTCCCAGCCGCCACCCCCGGCCCGCCCCCCTGGCTTCTGGGAGCCCCATCGCCGGGGGTGCAGGCACCCCCCGCGATCGGGCTCCCAGCCGCCACCCCCGGCCCGCCCCCCTGGCTTCTGGGAGCCCCATCGCCGGGGGTGCTGGCACCCCCCGCGATCGGGCTCCCCGCCGCCACCCCCGGCCCGCCCCCCTGGCTTCTGGGAGCCCCATCGCCGGGGGTGCAGGCACCCCCCGCGATCGGGCTCCCAGCCGCCACCCCCGGCCCGCCCCCCCCTGGCTTCTGGGAGCCCCATCGCCGGGGGTGCAGGCACCCCCCGCGATCGGGCTCCCAGCCGCCACCCCCGGCCCGCCCCCCTGGCTTCTGGGAGCCCCATCGCCGGGGGTGCAGGCACCCCCCCGCGATCGGGCTCCCAGCCGCCACCCCCGGCCCGCCCCCCTGGCTTCTGGGAGCCCCATCGCCGGGGGTGCAGGCACCCCCCGCGATCGGGCTCCCAGCCGCCACCCCCGGCCCCCCCCCCCCCTGGCTTCTGGGAGCCCCATCGCCGGGGGTGCAGGCACCCCCCGCGATCGGGCTCCCAGCCGCCACCCCCGGCCCGCCCCCCTGGCTTCTGGGAGCCCCATCGCCGGGGGTGCAGGCACCCCCCGCGATCGGGCTCCCAGCCGCCACCCCCGGCCCGCCCCCCTGGCTTCTGGGAGCCCCATCGCCGGGGGTGCAGGCACCCCCCGCGATCGGGCTCCCAGCCGCCACCCCCGGCCCGCCCCCCTGGCTTCTGGGAGCCCCATCGCCGGGGGTGCAGGCACCCCCCGCGATCGGGCTCCCAGCCGCCACCCCCGGCCCGCCCCCCCTGGCTTCTGGGAGCCCCATCGCGGGGGGTGCAGGCACCCCCCGCGATCGGGCTCCCAGCCGCCACCCCCGGCCCGCCCCCCTGGCTTCTGGGAGCCCCATCGCCGGGGGTGCAGGCACCCCCCGCGATCGGGCTCCCAGCCGCCACCCCCGGCCCGCCCCCCTGGCTTCTGGGAGCCCCATCGCCGGGGGTGCAGGCACCCCCCGCGATCGGGCTCCCAGCCGCCGGCCCCCCCGGCCCGCCCCCCCTGGCTTCTGGGAGCCCCATCGCCGGGGGTGCAGGCACCCCCCGCGATCGGGCTCCCAGCCGCCACCCCCGGCCCGCCCCCCCTGGCTTCTGGGAGCCCCATCGCCGGGGGTGCAGGCACCCCCCGCGATCGGGCTCCCAGCCGCCACCCCCGGCCCGCCCCCCTGGCTTCTGGGAGCCCCATCGCCGGGGGTGCAGGCACCCCCCCGCGATCGGGCTCCCAGCCGCCACCCCCGGCCCCCCCCCCTGGCTTCTGGGAGCCCCATCGCCGGGGGTGCAGGCACCCCCCGCGATCGGGCTCCCAGCCGCCACCCCCGGCCCGCCCCCCTGGCTTCTGGGAGCCCCATCGCCGGGGGTGCAGGCACCCCCCGCGATCGGGCTCCCAGCCGCCACCCCCGGCCCGCCCCCCTGGCTTCTGGGAGCCCCATCGCCGGGGGTGCAGGCACCCCCCGCGATCGGGCTCCCAGCCGCCACCCCCGGCCCGCCCCCCTGGCTTCTGGGAGCCCCATCGCCGGGGGTGCAGGCACCCCCCGCGATCGGGCTCCCAGCCGCCACCCCCGGCCCGCCCCCCTGGCTTCTGGGAGCCCCATCGCCGGGGGTGCAGGCACCCCCCCGCGATCGGGCTCCCAGCCGCCACCCCCGGCCCGCCCCCCCCTGGCTTCTGGGAGCCCCATCGCCGGGGGTGCAGGCACCCCCCGCGATCGGGCTCCCAGCCGCCACCCCCGGCCCGCCCCCCTGGCTTCTGGGAGCCCCATCGCCGGGGGTGCAGGCACCCCCCGCGATCGGGCTCCCAGCCGCCACCCCCGGCCCGCCCCCCTGGCTTCTGGGAGCCCCATCGCCGGGGGTGCAGGCACCCCCCCGCGATCGGGCTCCCAGCCGCCACCCCCGGCCCGCCCCCCTGGCTTCTGGGAGCCCCATCGCCGGGGGTGCAGGCACCCCCCCGCGATCGGGCTCCCAGCCGCCACCCCCGGCCCGCCCCCCTGGCTTCTGGGAGCCCCATCGCCGGGGGTGCAGGCACCCCCCGCGATCGGGCTCCCCCCCAGCCGCCACCCCCGGCCCGCCCCCCTGGCTTCTGGGAGCCCCATCGCCGGGGGTGCAGGCACCCCCCGCGATCGGGCTCCCAGCCGCCACCCCCGGCCCGGCCCGCCCCCCTGGCTTCTGGGAGCCCCATCGCCGGGGGTGCAGGCACCCCCCGCGATCGGGCTCCCAGCCGCCACCCCCGGCCCGCCCCCCTGGCTTCTGGGAGCCCCATCGCCGGGGGTGCAGGCACCCCCCCCCGCGATCGGGCTCCCAGCCGCCACCCCCGGCCCGCCCCCCTGGCTTCTGGGAGCCCCATCGCCGGGGGTGCAGGCACCCCCCGCGATCGGGCTCCCAGCCGCCACCCCCGGCCCGCCCCCCTGGCTTCTGGGAGCCCCATCGCCGGGGGTGCAGGCACCCCCCGCGATCGGGCTCCCAGCCGCCGCCCCCCCGGCCCGCCCCCCTGGCTTCTGGGAGCCCCATCGCCGGGGGTGCAGGCACCCCCCGCGATCGGGCTCCCAGCCGCCACCCCCGGCCCGCCCCCCTGGCTTCTGGGAGCCCCATCGCCGGGGGTGCAGGCACCCCCCGCGATCGGGCTCCCAGCCGCCCCCCCCCCCCCGGCCCCCCCCCCCCTGGCTTCTGGGAGCCCCATCGCCCGGGGGTGCAGGCACCCCCCGCGATCGGGCTCCCAGCCGCCACCCCCGGCCCGCCCCCCTGGCTTCTGGGAGCCCCATCGCCGGGGGTGCAGGCACCCCCCGCGATCGGGCTCCCAGCCGCCACCCCCGGCCCGCCCCCCTGGCTTCTGGGAGCCCCATCGCGGGGGGTGCAGGCACCCCCCGCGATCGGGCTCCCAGCCGCCACCCCCGGCCCGCCCCCCTGGCTTCTGGGAGCCCCATCGCCGGGGGTGCAGGCACCCCCCCCCGCGATCGGGCTCCCAGCCGCCACCCCCGGCCCGCCCCCCTGGCTTCTGGGAGCCCCATCGCCGGGGGTGCAGGCACCCCCCGCGATCGGGCTCCCAGCCGCCACCCCCGGCCCGCCCCCCCCTGGCTTCTGGGAGCCCCATCGCCGGGGGTGCAGGCACCCCCCGCGATCGGGCTCCCAGCCGCCACCCCCGGCCCGCCCCCCTGGCTTCTGGGAGCCCCATCGCCGGGGGTGCAGGCACCCCCGCGATCGGGCTCCCAGCCGCCACCCCGGCCCCGCCCCCCTGGCTTCTGGGAGCCCCATCGCCGGGGGTGCAGGCACCCCCCGCGATCGGGCTCCCAGCCGCCACCCCCGGCCCGCCCCCCTGGCTTCTGGGAGCCCCATCGCCGGGGGTGCAGGCACCCCCCGCGATCGGGCTCCCAGCCGCCACCCCCGGCCCCCCCCCCCTGGCTTCTGGGAGCCCCATCGCGAGCCTTGTGGACCCCCTGCCTCTTTCTCATATTCTGAGTAATATCATCTCCCCATCGGAATATTTTCAACTCTTTCTCAGACGATTGTACACCCCCAGTGTGCACACCCTCAGAGGGAGTAACCCCCTCTGTAGTAGGAGTCACATCAGCCTCTTCCTCCCTGAATATTCAGAACACCCCCACCGTTGTTTCTACTTCCAGTGAAACTGATTGTCATATCCTCCTCTCCCAAGCAGAAGTTGAAACTCTGTCGCGGGGGGTGTACACCATTGTGATATAGAAATTAACATCGTTCTCTCCCGGGTTTACATCAGGAGCAAGTCTATTAATCATTAATATTAATAATTATATTAATATTAATAATAATTATTGATATTAATGATCACAATAAAGAGAGTAAAAATGAATACTGGTTTAAAAGGTTAACCATTTGTAATCATAATTATTAGTAATATCACTATTAATAATAATATTATGATATTAGCAATTAATGTGACTTAAATCAATACCCAGTGATGCTGGGAATACAATAATGATTAGTATTAGGAACTAATAATATTATTTGATGACATTAATATTAATAATTAATTGAAAGCAGGCATAATCATGTATTGAAAATCATTATCCATAATTAATCATGGTATCTTATGAATTTTTAGTATCATTGATAATTATTAAAATCGATCATTGATGATTAATAATCATATTATTATTCCTCATTCCACAGGAAGTGTAAACCTCCTTGTGATGCTGTTCTTAATAACCAGGGTCGGAAAGCAGGACTTTAGTTTTAATATCGCAGCAGCAGGTGTACACTCACCACGTGACACTGATCCTAATATGAACGGGGGTAGAGTATCACATGACTCCAATTATAGCAATGGATGGATAGCTACGCGGTAATATTGCTCCTAATATTCCCGGAAGAAGCCTTTGCTATTAGTCCGAATATGGCACTGAGGGGACAGTTTTTCTGAGATATAGTTCCTAGTATACGGAGTTGGAGAGGATGATAATAATTCACAGGCTGTGTGCTCCCGCCCAGTGATATTGTAATTACTATCCTGGGAGGGAGAGGATGATATTGCACTCCGTACAGCAGGAGGCGTACACCCAGTCTGGGATATTGTTCCTAATATCCATGGAGGGGACAGGCTGATATTACTCGCAATGTGGCACAGGGTGGACATTCACCCTGTTTCATCCTTCTCAATATTCCAAGGCCGAGAGACAGATATTAATCTCAGTATCACAGACACTGGACAACCCCTTGTGATACTCTTCCAAATATCCAGAGCAGGTTGCCAGGAGCCAGGTTGCCAGGAGCCACCCCCGGATCGGCCCCCCTGGCCCCCCTTCTGGGAGCCCCATCGCGGGGGGGTCAGGCACCCCCCGCGATCGGGCTCCCAGCCGCCACCCCCGGCCCGCCCCCCTGGCTTCTGGGAGCCCCATCGCCGGGGGTGCAGGCACCCCCCGCGATCGGGCTCCCAGCCGCCACCCCCGGCCCCCCCCTGGCTTCTGGGAGCCCCATCGCCGGGGGTGCAGGCTCCCAGCCGCCACCCCCCCCCCCCCCCTGGGAGCGATCGGGCTCCCAGCCGCCACCCCCCCCGCCCCCCTGGCTTCTGGGAGCCCCATCGCCGGGGGTGCAGGCACCCCCCGCGATCTGGGGCTCCCAGCCGCCACCCCCGGCCCCGCCACCCCCCCCCTGGCTTCTGGGAGCCCCATCGCCGGGGGTGCAGGCACCCCCCGCGATCGGGCTCCCAGCCGCCACCCCCGGCCCGCCCCCCCCTGGCTTCTGGGAGCCCCATCGCCGGGGGTGCAGGCACCCCCCGCGATCGGGCTCCCAGCCGCCACCCCCGGCCCGCCCCCCTGGCTTCTGGGAGCCCCATCCGCGCCGGGGGGAGCCCCTTGTGGACCCCCTGCCTCTTTCTCATATTCTGAGTAATATCATCTCCCCATCGGAATATTTTCAACTCTTTCTCAGACGATTGTACACCCCCAGTGTGCACACCCTCAGAGGGAGTAACCCCCTCTGTAGTAGGAGTCACATCAGCCTCTTCCTCCCTGAATATTCAGAACACTATCCCACCGTTGTTTCTACTTCCAGTGAAACTGATTGTCATATCCTCCTCTCCCAAGCAGAAGTCTGGGAAACTCTGTCGGGGGGGGTGTACACCATTGTGATATAGAAATTAACATCGTTCTCTCCCGGGTTTACATCAGGAGCAAGTCTATTAATCATTAATATTAATAATTATATTAATATTAATAATAATTATTGATATTAATGATCACAATAAAGAGAGTAAAAATGAATACTGGTTTAAAAGGTTAACCATTTGTAATCATAATTATTAGTAATATCACTATTAATAATAATATTATGATATTAGCAATTAATGTGACTTAAATCAATACCCAGTGATGCTGGGAATACAATAATGATTAGTATTAGGAACTAATAATATTATTTGATGACATTAATATTAATAATTAATTGAAAGCAGGCATAATCATGTATTGAAAATCATTATCCATAATTAATCATGGTATCTTATGAATTTTTAGTATCATTGATAATTATTAAAATCGATCATTGATGATTAATAATCATATTATTATTCCTCATTCCACAGGAAGTGTAAACCTCCTTGTGATGCTGTTCTTAATAACCAGGGTCGGGAAAGCAGGACTTTAGTTTTAATATCGCAGCAGGTGTACACTCACCACGTGACACTGATCCTAATATGAACGGGGGTAGAGTATCACATGACTCCAATTATAGCAATGGATGGATAGCTACGCGGTAATATTGCTCCTAATATTCCCGGAAGAAGCCTTTGCTATTAGTCCGAATATGGCACTGAGGGGACAGTTTTTCTGAGATATAGTTCCTAGTATACGGAGTTGGAGAGGATGATAATAATTCACAGGCTGTGTGCTCGGGGGGGTGGGCCCCGCCCAGTGATATTGTAATTACTATCCTGGGAGGGAGAGGATGATATTGCACTCCGTACAGCAGGAGGCGTACACCCAGTCTGGGATATTGTTCCTAATATCCATGGAGGGGACAGGCTGATATTACTCGCAATGTGGCACAGGGTGGACATTCACCCTGGTGGCAATATTCCCCCGAGAGACAGATATTAATCTCAGGGACACTGGACATTCACCCTTGTGATACTCTTCAAATATCAGATAGGTTCCAAGCCACCCCCGAGAGCAGATATTGGGAGCCCCATCGCAGACACTGGACACCCCTTGTGATCGGGCTCAGCCAGCCGCCACCCCACCCCCGGCCCGCCCCCCTGGCTTCTGGGAGCACCCCCCATATCAGGCCCATCGCCCCCCGCGATCGGGCTCCCAGCCGCCACCCCCCCCGCCCCCTGGCTTCTGGGAGCCCCATCGCCGGGGGTGCAGGCACCCCCCGCGATCGGGCTCCCAGCCGCCACCCCCGGCCCGCCCCCCCCTGGCTTCTGGGAGCCCCATCGCCGGGGGTGCAGGCACCCCCCCCGCGATCGGGCTCCCAGCCGCCACCCCCGGCCCGCCCCCCCCCTGGCTTCTGGGAGCCCCATCGCCGGGGGTGCAGGCACCCCCCGCGATCGGGCTCCCAGCCGCCACCCCCGGCCCGCCCCCCTGGCTTCTGGGAGCCCCATCCCGGGGGTGCAGGCGATCGGGCTCCCAGCCGCCACCCCCGGCCCGCCCCCCTGGCTTCTGGGAGCCCCATCGCGGGGGTGCAGGCACCCCCCGCGATCGGGCTCCCAGCCGCCACCCCCGGCCCGCCCCCCTGGCTTCTGGGAGCCCCATCGCCGGGGGTGCAGGGCCCCCCGCGATCGGGCTCCCAGCCGCCACCCCCGGCCCGCCCCCCTGGCTTCTGGGAGCCCCATCGCCGGGGGTGCAGGCACCCCCCGCGATCGGGCTCCCAGCCGCCACCCCCGGCCCGCCCCCCCTGGCTTCTGGGAGCCCCATCGCCCCCCGGCCTTGGAGCCCCATCGCGAGCCTTGTGGACCCCCTGCCTCTTTCTCATATTCTGAGTAATATCATCTCCCCATCGGAATATTTTCAACTCTTTCTCAGACGATTGTACACCCCCAGTGTGCACACCCTCAGAGGGAGTAACCCCCTCTGTAGTAGGAGTCACATCAGCCTCTTCCTCCCTGAATATTCAGAACACTATCCCACCGTTGTTTCTACTTCCAGTGAAACTGATTGTCATATCCTCCTCTCCCAAGCAGAAGTTGAAACTCTGTCGCGGGGGGTGTACACCATTGTGATATAGAAATTAACATCGTTCTCTCCCGGGTTTACATCAGGAGCAAGTCTATTAATCATTAATATTAATAATTATATTAATATTAATAATAATTATTGATATTAATGATCACAATAAAGAGAGTAAAAATGAATACTGGTTTAAAAGGTTAACCATTTGTAATCATAATTATTAGTAATATCACTATTAATAATAATATTATGATATTAGCAATTAATGTGACTTAAATCAATACCCAGTGATGCTGGGAATACAATAATGATTAGTATTAGGAACTAATAATATTATTTGATGACATTAATATTAATAATTAATTGAAAGCAGGCATAATCATGTATTGAAAATCATTAATCATGGTATCTTATGAATTTTTAGTATCATTGATAATTATTAAAATCGATCATTGATGATTAATAATCATATTATTATTCCTCATTCCACAGGAAGTGTAAACCTCCTTGTGATGCTGTTCTTAATAACCAGGGTCGGAAAGCAGGACTTTAGTTTTAATATCGCAGCAGGTGTACACTCACCACGTGACACTGATCCTAATATGAACGGGGGTAGAGTATCACATGACTCCAATTATAGCAATGGATGGATAGCTACGCGGTAATATTGCTCCTAATATTCCCGGAAGAAGCCTTTGCTATTAGTCCGAATATGGCACTGAGGGGACAGTTTTTCTGAGATATAGTTCCTAGTATACGGAGGAGTTGGAGAGGATGATAATAATTCACAGGCTGTGTGCTCCCGCCCAGTGATATTGTAATTACTATCCTGGGAGGGAGAGGATGATATTGCACTCCGTACAGCAGGAGGCGTACACCCAGTCTGGGATATTGTTCCTAATATCCATGGAGGGGACAGGCTGATATTACTCGCAATGTGGCACAGGGTGGACATTCACCCTGTTTCATCCTTCTCAATATTCCAAGGCCGAGAGACAGATATTAATCTCAGTATCACAGACACTGGACAACCCCTTGTGATACTCTTCCAAATATCCAGAGCAGGTTGCCAGGAGCCACCCCCGGACGGCCCCCCTGGCTTCTGGGAGCCCCATCGCGGGGGGGTCAGGCACCCCCCCCCCGCGATCGGGCTCCCAGCCGCCACCCCCCCCGCCACCCCCCCCCTGGCTTCTGGGAGCCCCATCGCCGGGGGGTGCAGGCACCCCCCGCGATCGGGCTCCCAGCCGCCACCCCCGGCCCGCCCCCCTGGCTTCTGGGAGCCCCATCGCCGGGGGTGGGGCAGGCCCCGCGATCGGGCTCCCAGCCGCCACCCCCGGCCCGCCCCCCTGGCTTCTGGGAGCCCCATCGCCGGGGGTGCAGGCACCCCCCGCGATCGGGCTCCCAGCCGCCCCCCGGCCCGCCCCCCTGGCTTCTGGGAGCCCCATCGCCGGGGGTGCAGGCACCCCCCGCGATCGGGCTCCCAGCCGCCACCCCCGGCCCGCCCCCCTGGCTTCTGGGAGCCCCATCGCCGGGGGTGCAGGCACCCCCCGCGATCGGGCTCCCAGCCGCCACCCCCGGCCCGCCCCCCTGGCTTCTGGGAGCCCCATCGCCGGGGGTGCAGGCACCCCCCGCGATCGGGCTCCCAGCCCCCCGCCACCCCCGGCCCGCCCCCCTGGCTTCTGGGAGCCCCATCGCCGGGGGTGCAGGCACCCCCCGCGATCGGGCTCCCAGCCGCCACCCCCCCCGGCCCGCCCCCCTGGCTTCTGGGAGCCCCATCGCCGGGGGTGCAGGCACCCCCCCCGCGATCGGGCTCCCAGCCGCCACCCCCGGCCCGCCCCCCTGGCTTCTGGGAGCCCCATCGCCGGGGGTGCAGGCACCCCCCGCGATCGGGCTCCCAGCCGCCCCCCCCGGCCGCCCCCCTGGCCCCCACCCCCCGCGATCGGGCCCGCCCCCCGGGCTGGCTTCTGGGAGCCCCATCGCCGGGGGTGCAGGCACCCCCCGCGATCGGGCTCCCAGCCGCCACCCCCGGCCCGCCCCCCCTGGCTTCTGGGAGCCCCATCGCGAGCCTTGTGGACCCCCTGCCTCTTTCTCATATTCTGAGTAATATCATCTCCCCATCGGAATATTTTCAACTCTTTCTCAGACGATTGTACACCCCCAGTGTGCACACCCTCAGAGGGAGTAACCCCCTCTGTAGTAGGAGTCACATCAGCCTCTTCCTCCCTGAATATTCAGAACACTATCCCACCGTTGTTTCTACTTCCAGTGAAACTGATTGTCATATCCTCCTCTCCCAAGCAGAAGTTGAAACTCTGTCGCGGGGGGTGTACACCATTGTGATATAGAAATTAACATCGTTCTCTCCCGGGTTTACATCAGGAGCAAGTCTATTAATCATTAATATTAATAAATAATTATATTAATATTAATAATAATTATTGATATTAATGATCACAATAAAGAGAGTAAAAATGAATACTGGTTTAAAAGGTTAACCATTTGTAATCATAATTATTAGTAATATCACTATTAATAATAATATTATGATATTAGCAATTAATGTGACTTAAATCAATACCCAGTGATGCTGGGAATACAATAATGATTAGTATTAGGAACTAATAATATTATTTGATGACATTAATATTAATAATTAATTGAAAGCAGGCATAATCATGTATTGAAAATCATTATCCATAATTAATCATGGTATCTTATGAATTTTTAGTATCATTGATAATTATTAAAATCGATCATTGATGATTAATAATCATATTATTATTCCTCATTCCACAGGAAGTGTAAACCTCCTTGTGATGCTGTTCTTAATAACCAGGGTCGGAAAGCAGGACTTTAGTTTTAATATCGCAGCAGGTGTACACTCACCACGTGACACTGATCCTAATATGAACGGGGGTAGAGTATCACATGACTCCAATTATAGCAATGGATGGATAGCTACGCGGTAATATTGCTCCTAATATTCCCGGAAGAAGCCTTTGCTATTAGTCCGAATATGGCACTGAGGGGACAGTTTTTCTGAGATATAGTTCCTAGTATACGGAGTTGGAGAGGATGATAATAATTCACAGGCTGTGTGCTCCCGCCCAGTGATATTGTAATTACTATCCTGGGAGGGAGAGGATGATATTGCACTCCGTACAGCAGGAGGCGTACACCCAGTCTGGGATATTGTTCCTAATATCCATGGAGGGGACAGGCTGATATTACTCGCAATGTGGCACAGGGTGGACATTCACCCTGTTTCATCCTTCTCAATATTCCAAGGCCGAGAGACAGATATTAATCTCAGATATTAATCTCAGTATCCAGACACTGGACACCCCCGGACGGCCCCCCCCTTGTGATACTCTTCCAAATATCCAGAGCAGGTTGCCAGGAGCCCCCCCGGATCGGGCTCCCAGCCGCCACCCCCGGCTCGGCCCCCCTGGCTTCTGGGAGCCCCATCGCCGGGGGGGCAGGCACCCCCCCGCGATCGGGCTCCCAGCCGCCACCCCCGGCCCGCCCCCCTGGCTTCTGGGAGCCCCATCGCCGGGGGTGCAGGCACGCCCCCGCGATCGGGCTCCCCAGCCGCCACCCCCGGCCCGCCCCCCTGGCTTCTGGGAGCCCCATCGCCGGGGGTGCAGGCACCCCCGCGATCGGGCTCCCAGCCGCCACCCCCGGCCCGCCCCCCTGGCTTCTGGGAGCCCCATCGCCGGGGGTGCAGGCACCCCCCGCGATCGGGCTCCCAGCCGCCACCCCCGGCCCGCCCCCCCTGGCTTCTGGGAGCCCCATCGCCGGGGGTGCAGGCACCCCCCGCGATCGGGCTCCCAGCCGCCACCCCCGGCCCGCCCCCCTGGCTTCTGGGAGCCCCATCGCCGGGGGTGCAGGCACCCCCCGCGATCGGGCTCCCAGCCGCCCACCCCCGGCCCGCCCCCCTGGCTTCTGGGAGCCCCATCGCCGGGGGTGCAGGCACCCCCCGCGATCCCCCGCGACCCCCGGGCCCCAGCCGCCCCAGGCACCCCCCGCGATCCCCCGGCCCGGAGCCCCCCCCCCTGGCTTCTGGGAGCCCCATCGCGAGCCTTGTGGACCCCCTGCCTCTTTCTCATATTCTGAGTAATATCATCTCCCCATCGGAATATTTTCAACTCTTTCTCAGACGATTGTACACCCCCAGTGTGCACACCCTCAGAGGGAGTAACCCCCTCTGTAGTAGGAGTCACATCAGCCTCTTCCTCCCTGAATATTCAGAACACTATCCCACCGTTGTTTCTACTTCCAGTGAAACTGATTGTCATATCCTCCTCTCCCAAGCAGAAGTTGAAACTCTGTCGCGGGGGGTGTACACCATTGTGATATAGAAATTAACATCGTTGTACCCGGGTTTACATCAGGAGCAAGTCTATTAATCATTAATATTAATAATTATATTAATATTAATAATAATTATTGATATTAATGATCACAATAAAGAGAGTAAAAATGAATACTGGTTTAAAAGGTTAACCATTTGTAATCATAATTATTAGTAATATCACTATTAATAATAATATTATGATATTAGCAATTAATGTGACTTAAATCAATACCCAGTGATGCTGGGAATACAATAATGATTAGTATTAGGAACTAATAATATCCGAAATAGAGAGGGGGTTACTCCCTCTGAGGGCGGTGTGCACACTGGGGGTGTAACAATCGTCTGAGATTGAGTTTGAAAATTTTTCCGATGGGGGAGATGATATTACTCAGAATATGAGAAAGAGGCTAGGGGGCCACAAGGCTCGCATGGGGGCTCCCTGTAAACCAGGGGGGCGGGGTCCGGGGGTTGGCGGCCGGGGCGGGGCTTGGGAGAAAACACAGAGAAAAGAGAACCTGAAGCCCGATTCGCGGGGGGGGCCTGCACCACCCGCGGAGGGGCGCCCAAATGGCCAGGGGCGGCCCGGTTGGCGGCTGGGTGCCCGATCGCGGGGTGCCTGC
>NC_065596.1:56634476-56651629 GCF_024542745.1 Macaca thibetana thibetana
TGTCTGTGATACTGAGATTAATATCTGTCTCTCGGCCTTGGAATATTGAGAAGGATGAAACAGGGTGAATGTCCACCCTGTGCCACATTGCGAGTAATATCAGCCTGTCCCCTCCATGGATATTAGGAACAATATCCCAGACTGGGTGTACGCCTCCTGCTGTACGGAGTGCAATATCATCCTCTCCCTCCCAGGATAGTAATTACAATATCACTGGGCGGGAGCACACAGCCTGTGAATTATTATCATCCTCTCCAACTCCGTATACTAGGAACTATATCTCAGAAAAACTGTCCCCTCAGTGCCATATTCGGACTAATAGCAAAGGCTTCTTCCGGGAATATTAGGAGCAATATTACCGCGTAGCTATCCATCCATTGCTATAATTGGAGTCATGTGATACTCTACCCCCGTTCATATTAGGATCAGTGTCACGTGGTGAGTGTACACCTGCTGCGATATTAAAACTAAAGTCCTGCTTTCCGACCCTGGTTATTAAGAACAGCATCACAAGGAGGTTTACACTTCCTGTGGAATGAGGAATAATAATATGATTATTAATCATCAATGATCGATTTTAATAATTATCAATGATACTAAAAATTCATAAGATACCATGATTAATTATGGATAATGATTTTCAATACATGATTATGCCTGCTTTCAATTAATTATTAATATTAATGTCATCAAATAATATTATTAGTTCCTAATACTAATCATTATTGTATTCCCAGCATCACTGGGTATTGATTTAAGTCACATTAATTGCTAATATCATAATATTATTATTAATAGTGATATTACTAATAATTATGATTACAAATGGTTAACCTTTTAAACCAGTATTCATTTTTACTCTCTTTATTGTGATCATTAATATCAATAATTATTATTAATATTAATATAATTATTAATATTAATGATTAATAGACTTGCTCCTGATGTAAACCCGGGAGAGAACGAACGATGTTAATTTCTATATCACAATGGTGTACACCCCCCGCGACAGAGTTTCAACTTCTGCTTGGGAGAGGAGGATATGACAATCAGTTTCACTGGAAGTAGAAACAACGGTGGGATAGTGTTCTGAATATTCAGGGAGGAAGAGGCTGATGTGACTCCTACTACAGAGGGGGTTACTCCCTCTGAGGGTGTGCACACTGGGGGTGTACAATCGTCTGAGAAAGAGTTGAAAATATTCCGATGGGGAGATGATATTACTCAGAATATGAGAAAGAGGCAGGGGGTCCACAAGGCTCGCGATGGGGCTCCCAGAAGCCAGGGGGGCGGGGGGGGCGGGGGGGTGGCGGCTGGGAGCCCGATCGCGGGGGGTGCCTGCACCCCCGGCGATGGGGCTCCCAGAAGCCAGGGGGGCGGGCCGGGGGTGGCGGCTGGGAGCCCGATCGCGGGGGGTGCCTGCCCCCGGCGATGGGGCTCCCAGAAGCAGGGGGGCGGGCCGGGGGGGTGGCGGCTGGGGCCCGATCGCGGGGGGTGCCTGCACCCCCGGCGATGGGGCTCCCAGAAGCCAGGGGGGCGGGCCGGGGGGTGGCGGCTGGGAGCCCGATCGCGGGGGGGGGGTGCCTGCACCCCCGGCGATGGGGCTCCCAGAAGCCAGGGGGGCGGGCCGGGGGTGGCGGCTGGGAGCCCGATCGCGGGGGGTGCCTGCACCCCCGGCGATGGGGCTCCCAGAAGCGGGGGGGGTGGCGGGGGGCGCGGGCCGGGCCGGGGGTGGCGGCTGGGAGCCCGATCGCGGGGGGTGCCTGCACCCCCGGCGATGGGGCTCCCAGAAGCCGGGGTGGGGGGGGGGGGGGCCGGGGGTGGCGGCTGGGAGCCCGATCGCGGGGGGTGCCTGGGCGATGGGGCTCCCAGAAGCCAGGGGGGCGGGCCGGGGGTGGCGGCTGGGAGCCCGATCGCGGGGGGGGGGGGGGTGCCTGCACCCCCGGCGATGGGGCTCCCAGAAGCCAGGGGGGGGGGCCGGGGGGGCGGCGGGGAGCCCGATCGGGGGGGTGCCTGCACCCCCGGCGATGGGGCTCCCAGAAGCCAGGGGGGCGGGCCGGGGGTGGCGGCTGGGAGCCCGCCCGATCGCGGCGGGGGGGCCCGCCACCCCCGGCGATGGGGCTCCCAGAAGCCAGGGGGGCGGGCCGGGGGTGGCGGCTGGGAGCCCGATCGCGGGGGGTGCCTGCACCCCCGGCGATGGGGCTCCCAGAAGCCAGGGGGGCGGGGCCGGGGGTGGCGGCTGGGAGCCCGATCGCGGGGGGGTGCCTGACCCCCCCGCGATGGGGCTCCCAGAAGCCAGGGGGGCCGTCCGGGGGTGGCTCCTGGCAACCTGCTCTGGATATTTGGAAGAGTATCACAAGGGGTTGTCCAGTGTCTGTGATACTGAGATTAATATCTGTCTCTCGGCCTTGGAATATTGAGAAGGATGAAACAGGGTGAATGTCCACCCTGTGCCACATTGCGAGTAATATCAGCCTGTCCCCTCCATGGATATTAGGAACAATATCCCAGACTGGGTGTACGCCTCCTGCTGTACGGAGTGCAATATCATCCTCTCCCTCCCAGGATAGTAATTACAATATCACTGGGCGGGAGCACACAGCCTGTGAATTATTATCATCCTCTCCAACTCCGTATACTAGGAACTATATCTCAGAAAAACTGTCCCCTCAGTGCCATATTCGGACTAATAGCAAAGGCTTCTTCCGGGAATATTAGGAGCAATATTACCGCGTAGCTATCCATCCATTGCTATAATTGGAGTCATGTGATACTCTACCCCCGTTCATATTAGGATCAGTGTCACGTGGTGAGTGTACACCTGCTGCGATATTAAAACTAAAGTCCTGCTTTCCGACCCTGGTTATTAAGAACAGCATCACAAGGAGGTTTACACTTCCTGTGGAATGAGGAATAATAATATGATTATTAATCATCAATGATCGATTTTAATAATTATCAATGATACTAAAAATTCATAAGATACCATGATTAATTATGGATAATGATTTTCAATACATGATTATGCCTGCTTTCAATTAATTATTAATATTAATGTCATCAAATAATATTATTAGTTCCTAATACTAATCATTATTGTATTCCCAGCATCACTGGGTATTGATTTAAGTCACATTAATTGCTAATATCATAATATTATTATTAATAGTGATATTACTAATAATTATGATTACAAATGGTTAACCTTTTAAACCAGTATTCATTTTTACTCTCTTTATTGTGATCATTAATATCAATAATTATTATTAATATTAATATAATTATTAATATTAATGATTAATAGACTTGCTCCTGATGTAAACCCGGGAGAGAACGATGTTAATTTCTATATCACAATGGTGTACACCCCCCGCGACAGAGTTTCAACTTCTGCTTGGGAGAGGAGGATATGACAATCAGTTTCACTGGAAGTAGAAACAACGGTGGGATAGTGTTCTGAATATTCAGGGAGGAAGAGGCTGATGTGACTCCTACTACAGAGGGGGTTTACTCCCTCTGAGGGTGTGCACACTGGGGGTGTACAATCGTCTGAGAAAGAGTTGAAAATATTCCGATGGGGAGATGATATTACTCAGAATATGAGAAAGAGGCAGGGGGTCCACAAGGCTCGCGATGGGGCTCCCCAGAAGCCAGGGGGGGCGGGCGGGGGTGGCGGCTGGGAGGGCCTGCACCCCCGGCGATGGGGGCCAGGGGGGGCGGGCCGGGGGTGGCGGCTGGGAGCCCGATCGCGGGGGGGTGCCTGCACCCCCGGCGATGGGGCTCCCAGAAGCCAGGGGGGCGGGCCGGGGGTGGCGGCTGGGAGCCCGATCGCGGGGGGGGGTGCCTGCACCCCCGGCGATGGGGCTCCCAGAAGCCAGGGGGGGGGGCGGGCCGGGGGGGTGGCGGCTGGGAGCCCGATCGGGGGGGGTGCCTGCACCCCCGGCGATGGGGCTCCCAGAAGCCAGGGGGGGGGGGGGGGGGGGGGGGGGTGGCGGCTGGGAGCCCGATCGGGGGGGGGTGCCTGCCCATCCCCGGCGACCCCCGGCGATGGGGCTCCCAGAAGCCAGGGGGGCGGGGGGGGGGGGGGTGGCGGCTGGGAGCCCGATCGCGGGGGGGGTGCCTGCACCCCCGGCGATGGGGCTCCCAGAAGCCAGGGGGGCGGGCCGGGGGTGGCGGCTGGGAGCCCGATCGCGGGGGGGGTGCCTGCACCCCCGGCGATGGGGCTCCCAGAAGCCAGGGGGGCGGGCCGGGGGTGGCGGCTGGGAGCCCGATCGCGGGGGGTGCCTGCACCCCCGGCGATGGGGCTCCCAGAAGCCAGGGGGGGGGCGGGCCGGGGGGGTGGCGGCTGGGAGCCCGATCGCGGGGGGTGCCTGCACCCCCGGCGATGGGGCTCCCAGAAGCCAGGGGGGCGGGCCGGGGGTGGCGGCTGGGAGCCCGATCGGGGGGGTGCCTGCACCCCCGGCGATGGGGCTCCCAGAAGCCAGGGGGGGGGGGCGGGCCGGGGGTGGCGGCTGGGAGCCCGATCGCGGGGGGTGCCTGCACCCCCCGGCGATGGGGCTCCCAGAAGCCAGGGGGGCGGGCCTGGGGGGTGGCGGCTGGGAGCCCGATCGCGGGGGGTGCCTGCCCCCCCCGCGATGGGGCTCCCAGAAGCCAGGGGGGCCGTCGGGGGGTGGCTCCTGGCAACCTGCTCTGGATATTTGGAAGAGTATCACAAGGGGTTGTCCAGTGTCTGTGATACTGAGATTAATATCTGTCTCTCGGCCTTGGAATATTGAGAAGGATGAAACAGGGTGAATGTCCACCCTGTGCCACATTGCGAGTAATATCAGCCTGTCCCCTCCATGGATATTAGGAACAATATCCCAGACTGGGTGTACGCCTCCTGCTGTACGGAGTGCAATATCATCCTCTCCCTCCCAGGATAGTAATTACAATATCACTGGGCGGGAGCACACAGCCTGTGAATTATTATCATCCTCTCCAACTCCGTATACTAGGAACTATATCTCAGAAAAACTGTCCCCTCAGTGCCATATTCGGACTAATAGCAAAGGCTTCTTCCGGGAATATTAGGAGCAATATTACCGCGTAGCTATCCATCCATTGCTATAATTGGAGTCATGTGATACTCTACCCCCGTTCATATTAGGATCAGTGTCACGTGGTGAGTGTACACCTGCTGCGATATTAAAACTAAAGTCCTGCTTTCCGACCCTGGTTATTAAGAACAGCATCACAAGGAGGTTTACACTTCCTGTGGAATGAGGAATAATAATATGATTATTAATCATCAATGATCGATTTTAATAATTATCAATGATACTAAAAATTCATAAGATACCATGATTAATTATGGATAATGATTTTCAATACATGATTATGCCTGCTTTCAATTAATTATTAATATTAATGTCATCAAATAATATTATTAGTTCCTAATACTAATCATTATTGTATTCCCAGCATCACTGGGTATTGATTTAAGTCACATTAATTGCTAATATCATAATATTATTATTAATAGTGATATTACTAATAATTATGATTACAAATGGTTAACCTTTAAACCAGTATTCATTTTTACTCTCTTTATTGTGATCATTAATATCAATAATTATTATTAATATTAATATAATTATTAATATTAATGATTAATAGACTTGCTCCTGATGTAAACCCGGGAGAGAACGATGTTAATTTCTATATCACAATGGTGTACACCCCCCGCGACAGAGTTTCAACTTCTGCTTGGGAGAGGAGGATATGACAATCAGTTTCACTGGAAGTAGAAACAACGGTGGGATAGTGTTCTGAATATTCAGGGAGGAAGAGGCTGATGTGACTCCTACTACAGAGGGGGTTACTCCCTCTGAGGGTGTGCACACTGGGGGTGTACAATCGTCTGAGAAAGAGTTGAAAATATTCCGATGGGGAGATGATATTACTCAGAATATGAGAAAGAGGCAGGGGGTCCACAAGGCTCGCGATGGGGCTCCCAGAAGCCAGGGGGGGGGCGGGGGGGGGTGGCGGCGGGGGGGAGCCCGATCGCAGGGGGGGGGTGCGCACCCCCCCCGCACCCCCGCGCGATGGGGCTCCCAGAAGCCAGGGGGGCGGGCCGGGGGGGTGGCGGCTGGGAGCCCGATCGGGGGGGGGTGCCTGCACCCCCGGCGATGGGGCTCCCAGAAGCCAGGGGGGCGGGGGGGGTGGCGGCTGGGAGCCGATCGCGGGGGGGTGCCTGCACCCCCGGCGATGGGGCTCCCAGAAGCCAGGGGGGGGGGCCGGGGGTGGCGGCTGGGAGCCCGATCGCGGGGGGTGCCTGCACCCCCGGCGATGGGGCTCCCAGAAGCCAGGGGGGGGCGGGCCGGGGGTGGCGGCTGGGAGCCCGATCGCGGGGGGTGCCTGCACCCCCGGCATGGGGCTCCCCCGGCGATGGGGCTGGGAGCCCCGGGGGGGTGCCTGCACCCCCGGCGATGGGGCTCCCAGAAGCCAGGGGGGGGGCGGGCCGGGGGTGGCGGCTGGGAGCCCGATCGCGGGGGGTGCCTGCACCCCCGGCGATGGGGCTCCCAGAAGCCAGGGGGGCGGGCCGGGGGTGGCGGCTGGGAGCCCGATCGCGGGGGGTGCCTGCACCCCCGGCGATGGGGCTCCCAGAAGCCAGGGGGGCGGGGGCGGGGGGTGGCGGCTGGGAGCCCGATCGCGGGGGGTGCCTGCACCCCCGGCGATGGGGCTCCCAGAAGCCAGGGGGGCGGGCCGGGGGGGGGTGGGAGCCCGGCGGCTGGGATGGGGCCCGATCGGGCCGGGGGGGGGGGCCCGATGCCTGCACCCCCGGCGATGGGGCTCCCAGAAGCCAGGGGGGCGGGGGGGGGGGGGGTGGCGGCTGGGAGCCCGATCGCGGGGGGGTGCCTGCACCCCCGGCGATGGGGCTCCCAGAAGCCAGGGGGGGGGGCCGGGGGTGGCGGCTGGGAGCCCGATCGCGGGGGGGTGCCTGCACCCCCCGGCGATGGGGCTCCCAGAAGCCAGGGGGGCGGGCGGGTGGCGGGGGGGTGGCGGCTGGGAGCCCGATCGCGGGGGGGTGCCTGACCCCCCCGCGATGGGGCTCCCAGAAGCCAGGGGGGCCGTCCGGGGGTGGCTCCTGGCAACCTGCTCTGGATATTTGGAAGAGTATCACAAGGGGTTGTCCAGTGTCTGTGATACTGAGATTAATATCTGTCTCTCGGCCTTGGAATATTGAGAAGGATGAAACAGGGTGAATGTCCACCCTGTGCCACATTGCGAGTAATATCAGCCTGTCCCCTCCATGGATATTAGGAACAATATCCCAGACTGGGTGTACGCCTCCTGCTGTACGGAGTGCAATATCATCCTCTCCCTCCCAGGATAGTAATTACAATATCACTGGGCGGGAGCACACAGCCTGTGAATTATTATCATCCTCTCCAACTCCGTATACTAGGAACTATATCTCAGAAAAACTGTCCCCTCAGTGCCATATTCGGACTAATAGCAAAGGCTTCTTCCGGGAATATTAGGAGCAATATTACCGCGTAGCTATCCATCCATTGCTATAATTGGAGTCATGTGATACTCTACCCCCGTTCATATTAGGATCAGTGTCACGTGGTGAGTGTACACCTGCTGCGATATTAAAACTAAAGTCCTGCTTTCCGACCCTGGTTATTAAGAACAGCATCACAAGGAGGTTTACACTTCCTGTGGAATGAGGAATAATAATATGATTATTAATCATCATGATCGATTTTAATAATTATCAATGATACTAAAAATTCATAAGATACCATGATTAATTATGGATAATGATTTTCAATACATGATTATGCCTGCTTTCAATTAATTATTAATATTAATGTCATCAAATAATATTATTAGTTCCTAATACTAATCATTATTGTATTCCCAGCATCACTGGGTATTGATTTAAGTCACATTAATTGCTAATATCATAATATTATTATTAATAGTGATATTACTAATAATTATGATTACAAATGGTTAACCTTTTAAACCAGTATTCATTTTTACTCTCTTTATTGTGATCATTAATATCAATAATTATTATTAATATTAATATAATTATTAATATTAATGATTAATAGACTTGCTCCTGATGTAAACCCGGGAGAGAACGATGTTAATTTCTATATCACAATGGTGTACACCCCCCCCGCGACAGAGTTTCAACTTCTGCTTGGGAGAGGAGGATATGACAATCAGTTTCACTGGAAGTAGAAACAACGGTGGGATAGTGTTCTGAATATTCAGGGAGGAAGAGGCTGATGTGACTCCTACTACAGAGGGGGTTACTCCCTCTGAGGGTGTGCACACTGGGGGTGTACAATCGTCTGAGAAAGAGTTGAAAATATTCCGATGGGGAGATGATATTACTCAGAATATGAGAAAGAGGCAGGGGGTCCACAAGGCTCGCGATGGGGCTCCCAGAAGCCAGGGGGGGCGGGCCGGGGGTGGCGGCTGGGAGCCCGATCGCGGGGGGTGCCTGCACCCCCGGCGATGGGGCTCCCAGAAGCCAGGGGGGCGGGCCGGGGGGGTGGCGGCTGGGAGCCCGATCGCGGGGGGGTGCCTGCACCCCCGGCGATGGGGCTCCCAGAAGCCAGGGGGGGGGCGGGCCGGGGGTGGCGGCTGGCGGGGAGCCCGATCGCGGGGGGTGCCTGCACCCCCGGCGATGGGGCTCCCAGAAGCCAGGGGGGCGGGCCGGGGGTGGCGGCTGGGAGCCCGATCGCGGGGGGTGCCTGCACCCCCGGCGATGGGGCTCCCAGAAGCCAGGGGGGCGGGGCCGGGGGTGGCGGCTGGGAGCCCGATCGCGGGGGGTGCCTGCACCCCCGGCGATGGGGCTCCCAGAAGCCAGGGGGGGGGGCGGGCCGGGGGTGGCGGCTGGGAGCCCGATCGCGGGGGGTGCCTGCACCCCCGGCGATGGGGCTCCCAGAAGCCAGGGGGGCGGGCCGGGGGTGGCGGCTGGGAGCCCGATCGCGGGGGGGTGCCTGCACCCCCGGCGATGGGGCTCCCAGAAGCCAGGGGGGGGCGGGCGGGGGGGGTGGCGGCTGGGAGCCCGATCGCGGGGGGTGCCTGCACCCCCGGCGATGGGGCTCCCAGAAGCAGGGGGGGGGCGGGCCGGGGGTGGCGGCTGGGAGCCCGATCGCGGGGGGTGCCTGCACCCCCGGCGATGGGGCTCCCAGAAGCCAGGGGGGCGGGCCGGGGGTGGCGGCTGGGAGCCCGATCGCGCGGGGGGTGCCTGCACCCCCGCGATGGGGCTCCCAGAAGCCAGGGGGGGGGCCGGGGGGGGGGTGGCGGCTGGGAGCCCGATCGCGGGGGGTGCCTGCACCCCCGGCGATGGGGCTCCCAGAAGCCAGGGGGGGGGGGGGGGGGGCCTGGGGGGGGGTGGCGGCTGGGAGCCCGATCGCGGGGGGTGCCTGCACCCCCGGCGATGGGGCTCCCAGAAGCCAGGGGGCCAGGGGGGCGGGCCGGGGGTGGCGGCTGGGAGCCCGATCGCGGGGGGGTGCCTGCACCCCCGGCGATGGGGCTCCCAGAAGCCAGGGGGGCGGGCGGGGGGGGTGGCGGCTGGGAGCCCGATCGCGGGGGGTGCCTGCACCCCCGGCGATGGGGCTCCCAGAAGCCAGGGGGGGGGGGCGGGCCGGGGGTGGCGGCTGGGAGCCCGATCGCGGGGGGGTGCCTGCACCCCCGGCGATGGGGCTCCCAGAAGCCAGGGGGGCGGGGGCCGGGGGTGGCGGCTGGGAGCCCGATCGCGGGGGGTGCCTGCACCCCCGGCGATGGGGCTCCCAGAAGCCAGGGGGGCGGGCCGGGGGGGGTGGCGGCTGGGAGCCCGATCGCGGGGGGGTGCCTGCACCCCCGGCGATGGGGCTCCCAGAAGCCAGGGGGGGGCGGGCCGGGGGTGGCGGCTGGGAGCCCGATCGCGGGGGGGTGCCTGCACCCCCGGCGATGGGGCTCCCAGAAGCCGGGGGGGGGGGCGGGCCGGGGGTGGCGGCTGGGAGCCCGATCGCGGGGGGGGTGCCTGACCCCCCCGCGATGGGGCTCCCAGAAGCCAGGGGGGCCGTCCGGGGGTGGCTCCTGGCAACCTGCTCTGGATATTTGGAAGAGTATCACAAGGGGTTGTCCAGTGTCTGTGATACTGAGATTAATATCTGTCTCTCGGCCTTGGAATATTGAGAAGGATGAAACAGGGTGAATGTCCACCCTGTGCCACATTGCGAGTAATATCAGCCTGTCCCCTCCATGGATATTAGGAACAATATCCCAGACTGGGTGTACGCCTCCTGCTGTACGGAGTGCAATATCATCCTCTCCCTCCCAGGATAGTAATTACAATATCACTGGGGGCGGGAGCACACAGCCTGTGAATTATTATCATCCTCTCCAACTCCGTATACTAGGAACTATATCTCAGAAAAACTGTCCCCCTCAGTGCCATATTCGGACTAATAGCAAAGGCTTCTTCCGGGAATATTAGGAGCAATATTACCGCGTAGCTATCCATCCATTGCTATAATTGGAGTCATGTGATACTCTACCCCCGTTCATATTAGGATCAGTGTCACGTGGTGAGTGTACACCTGCTGCTGCGATATTAAAACTAAAGTCCTGCTTTCCGACCCTGGTTATTAAGAACAGCATCACAAGGAGGTTTACACTTCCTGTGGAATGAGGAATAATAATATGATTATTAATCATCAATGATCGATTTTAATAATTATCAATGATACTAAAAATTCATAAGATACCATGATTAATTATGGATAATGATTTTCAATACATGATTATGCCTGCTTTCAATTAATTATTAATATTAATGTCATCAAATAATATTATTAGTTCCTAATACTAATCATTATTGTATTCCCAGCATCACTGGGTATTGATTTAAGTCACATTAATTGCTAATATCATAATATTATTATTAATAGTGATATTACTAATAATTATGATTACAAATGGTTAACCTTTTAAACCAGTATTCATTTTTACTCTCTTTATTGTGATCATTAATATCAATAATTATTATTAATATTAATATAATTATTAATATTAATGATTAATAGACTTGCTCCTGATGTAAACCCAGGGGGGAGAACGATGTTAATTTCTATATCACAATGGTGTACACCCCCCGCGACAGAGTTTCAACTTCTGCTTGGGAGAGGAGGATATGACAATCAGTTTCACTGGAAGTAGAAACAACGGTGGGATAGTGTTCTGAATATTCAGGGAGGAAGAGGCTGATGTGACTCCTACTACAGAGGGGGTTACTCCCTCTGAGGGGTGTGCACACTGGGGGTGTACAATCGTCTGAGAAAGAGTTGAAAATATTCCGATGGGGAGATGATATTACTCAGAATATGAGAAAGAGGGGGGGGTCCACAAGGCTCGCGATGGGGCTCCCAGAAGCCAGGGGGGCGGGCCGGGGGTGGCGGCTGGGAGCCCGATCGCGGGGGGTGCCTGCACCCCCGGCGATGGGGCTCCCAGAAGCCAGGGGGGCGGGCCGGGGGTGGCGGCTGGGAGCCCGATCGGGGGGGGTGCCTGCACCCCGGGCGATGGGGCTCCCAGAAGCCAGGGGGGGGCGGGCCGGGGGTGGCGGCTGGGAGCCCGATCGGGGGGGTGCCTGCACCCCCGGCGATGGGGCTCCCAGAAGCCAGGGGGGCGATGGGGGGCCGGGGGGGTGGCGGCTGGGAGCCCGATCGCGGGGGGTGCCTGCACCCCCGGCGATGGGGCTCCCAGAAGCCAGGGGGGGGGGGGGCCGGGGGGTGGCGGCTGGGAGCCCGATCGCGGGGGGGTGCCTGCACCCCCGGCGATGGGGCTCCCAGAAGCCAGGGGGGCGGGCGGGGGGGGGTGGCGGCTGGGAGCCCGATCGCGGGGGGTGCCTGCACCCCCGGCGATGGGGCTCCCAGAAGCCAGGGGGGCGGGCCGGGGGTGGCGGCTGGGAGCCCGATCGCGGGGGGTGCCTGCACCCCCGGCGATGGGGCTCCCAGAAGCCAGGGGGGGGGGCGGGCCGGGGGGTGGCGGCTGGGAGCCCGATCGCGGGGGGTGCCTGCACCCCCGGCGATGGGGCTCCCAGAAGCCAGGGGGGCGGGGGGGGGGGTGGCGGCTGGGAGCCCGATCGCGGGGGGTGCCTGCACCCCCGGCGATGGGGCTCCCAGAAGCCAGGGGGGCGGGCCGGGGGTGGCGGCTGGGAGCCCGATCGGGGGGGGGGGTGCCTGCACCCCCGGCGATGGGGCTCCCAGAAGCCAGGGGGGGGGCGGGCCGGGGGTGGCGGCTGGGAGCCCGATCGCGGGGGGTGCCTGCACCCCCGGCGATGGGGCTCCCAGAAGCCAGGGGGGCGGGGGGGGGGTGGCGGCTGGGAGCCCGATCGCGGGGGGTGCCTGCACCCCCGGCGATGGGGCTCCCAGAAGCCAGGGGGGCGGGCCGGGGGGGGTGGCGGCTGGGAGCCCGATCGCGGGGGGTGCCTGCACCCCCGGCGATGGGGCTCCCAGAAGCCAGGGGGGGGGGGGGGGGGGGGTGGCGGCTGGGAGCCCGATCGCGGGGGGGTGCCTGCACCCCCGGCGATGGGGCTCCCAGAAGCCAGGGGGGCGGGCCGGGGGGGTGGCGGCTGGGAGCCCGATCGCGGCGGGGGGGTGCCTGCACCCCCGGCGATGGGGCTCCCAGAAGCCAGGGGGGCGGGCGGGGGGGGTGGCGGCTGGGAGCCCGATCGCGGGGGGGGTGCCTGCACCCCCGGCGATGGGGCTCCCAGAAGCCAGGGGGGCGGGCCGGGGGGGTGGCGGCTGGGAGCCCGATCGCGGGGGGGTGCCTGCACCCCCGGCGATGGGGCTCCCAGAAGCCAGGGGGGGGGCCGGGGGGTGGCGGCTGGGAGCCCGATCGCGGGGGGTGCCTGCACCCCCGGCGATGGGGCTCCCAGAAGCCAGGGGGGCGGGCCGGGGGGTGGCGGCTGGGAGCCCGATCGCGGGGGGTGCCTGCACCCCCGGCGATGGGGCTCCCAGAAGCCAGGGGGGCGGGGGGGGGGGTGGCGGCTGGGGGATGGCGGGGGGTGCCTGCACCCCCGATGGGGCTCCCGCAGGGGGGCGGGGGGGGTGGCGGCTGCTGCCCCCCCGGCGATGGGGCTCCCAGAAGCCAGGGGGGGCGGGCCGGGGGTGGCGGCTGGGAGCCCGATCGCGGGGGGGTGCCTGCACCCCCGGCGATGGGGCTCCCAGAAGCCAGGGGGGCGGGCGGGGGGGGGTGGCGGCTGGGAGCCCGATCGCGGGGGGTGCCTGCACCCCCGGCGATGGGGCTCCCAGAAGCCAGGGGGGCGGGCCGGGGGTGGCGGCTGGGAGCCCGATCGCGGGGGGGTGCCTGCACCCCCGGCGATGGGGCTCCCAGAAGCCAGGGGGGCGGGCCGGGGGGGGGTGGCGGCTGGGAGCCCGATCGCGGGGGGGGGTGCCTGCACCCCCGGCGATGGGGCTCCCAGAAGCCAGGGGGGCGGGCCGGGGGTGGCGGCTGGGAGCCCGATCGCGGGGGGGTGCCTGCACCCCCGGCGATGGGGCTCCCAGAAGCCAGGGGGGGCGGGGGGGGGGGGTGGCGGCTGGGAGCCCGATCGCGGGGGGGGTGCCTGCACCCCCGGCGATGGGGCTCCCAGAAGCCAGGGGGGGGGCGGGAAGCGGGGGGGCGGGGGGGCGGGGGGTGGCACCCCCGGGATGGGGCTCCCAGAAGCCAGGGGGGCGGGCGGGGGGGGGTGGCGGCTGGGAGCCCGATCGCGGGGGGTGCCTGCACCCCCGGCGATGGGGCTCCCAGAAGCCAGGGGGGCGGGCCGGGGGTGGCGGCTGGGAGCCCGATCGGGGGGGGGTGCCTGCACCCCCGGCGATGGGGCTCCCAGAAGCCAGGGGGGCGGGCCGGGGGTGGCGGCTGGGAGCCCGATCGCGGGGGGTGCCTGCACCCCCGGCGATGGGGCTCCCAGAAGCCAGGGGGGCGGGCGGGGGGGTGGCGGCTGGGAGCCCGATCGCGGGGGGGGGTGCCTGCACCCCCGGCGATGGGGCTCCCAGAAGCCAGGGGGGGGGGCGGGCCGGGGGTGGCGGCTGGGAGCCCGATCGCGGGGGGTGCCTGCACCCCCGGCGATGGGGCTCCCAGAAGCCAGGGGGGCGGGCCGGGGGGTGGCGGCTGGGAGCCCGATCGCGGGGGGTGCCTGCACCCCCGGCGATGGGGCTCCCAGAAGCCAGGGGGGCGGGCCGGGGGGGGTGGCGGCTGGGAGCCCGATCGCGGGGGGTGCCTGCACCCCCGGCGATGGGGCTCCCAGAAGCCAGGGGGGCGGGCCGGGGGTGGCGGCTGGGAGCCCGATCGCGGGGGGGGGTGCCTGCACCCCCGGCGATGGGGCTCCCAGAAGCCAGGGGGGCGGGCCGGGGGGGTGGCGGCTGGGAGCCCGATCGCGGGGGGTGCCTGCACCCCCGGCGATGGGGCTCCCAGAAGCCAGGGGGGCGGGCCGGGGGGGGGTGGCGGCTGGGAGCCCGATCGCGGGGGGTGCCTGCACCCCCGGCGATGGGGCTCCCAGAAGCCAGGGGGGCGGGCCGGGGGTGGCGGCTGGGAGCCCGATCGCGGGGGGTGCCTGCACCCCCGGCGATGGGGCTCCCAGAAGCCAGGGGGGCGGGCCGGGGGTGGCGGCTGGGAGCCCGATCGCGGGGGGGGTGCCTGCACCCCCGGCGATGGGGCTCCCAGAAGCCAGGGGGGGGGCGGGCCGGGGGGTGGCGGCTGGGAGCCCGATCGCGGGGGGTGCCTGCACCCCCGGCGATGGGGCTCCCAGAAGCCAGGGGGGCGGGCCCGGGGGTGGCGGCTGGGAGCCCGATCGCGGGGGGTGCCTGCACCCCCGGCGATGGGGCTCCCAGAAGCCAGGGGGGCGGGGGCCGGGGGTGGCGGCTGGGAGCCCGATCGCGGGGGGTGCCTGCACCCCCGGCGATGGGGCTCCCAGAAGCCAGGGGGGGGGGGGCGGGGGGGGTGGCGGCTGGGAGCCCGATCGCGGGGGGTGCCTGCACCCCCGGCGATGGGGCTCCCAGAAGGGGGGGGGGGCGGGCCGGGGGGGGGGGTGGCGGCTGGGAGCCCGATCGCGGGGGGTGCCTGCACCCCCGGCGATGGGGCTCCCAGAAGCCAGGGGGGGGGGGGGGGGGCGGGCCGGGGGGTGGCGGCTGGGAGCCCGATCGCGGGGGGTGCCTGCACCCCCGGCGATGGGGCTCCCAGAAGCCAGGGGGGCGGGCGGGGGGGGGGGGGTGGCGGCTGGGAGCCCGATCGCGGGGGGTGCCTGCACCCCCGGCGATGGGGCTCCCAGAAGCCAGGGGGGCGGGGGGGGGGGGGTGGCGGCTGGGAGCCCGATCGCGGGGGGTGCCTGCACCCCCGGCGATGGGGCTCCCAGAAGCCAGGGGGGCGGGCCGGGGGTGGCGGCTGGGAGCCCGATCGCGGGGGGTGCCTGCACCCCCGGCGATGGGGCTCCCAGAAGCCAGGGGGGCGGGCCGGGGGTGGCGGCTGGGAGCCCGATCGCGGGGGGTGCCTGCACCCCCGGCGATGGGGCTCCCAGAAGCCAGGGGGGGCGGGGGGGGGGTGGCGGCTGGGAGCCCGATCGCGGGGGGGGGGGTGCCTGCACCCCCGGCGATGGGGCTCCCAGAAGCCAGGGGGGGGGGGGGCCAGGGGGGGCGGGCGGGGGGTGGCGGCTGGGAGCCCGATCGCGGGGGGGTGCCTGCACCCCCGGCGATGGGGCTCCCAGAAGCCAGGGGGGGGGGGCCGGGGGTGGCGGCTGGGAGCCCGATCGCGGGGGGGGTGCCTGCACCCCCGGCGATGGGGCTCCCAGAAGCGGGGGGGGGGGGGGCGGGCCGGGGGTGGCGGCTGGGAGCCCGATCGCGGGGGGTGCCTGCACCCCCGGCGATGGGGCTCCCAGAAGCCAGGGGGGCGGGCCCGGGGGTGGCGGCTGGGAGCCCGATCGCGGGGGGTGCCTGCACCCCCGGCGATGGGGCTCCCAGAAGCCAGGGGGGCGGGCCGGGGGGGGTGGCGGCTGGGAGCCCGATCGCGGGGGGTGCCTGCACCCCCGGCGATGGGGCTCCCAGAAGCCAGGGGGGCGGGCCGGGGGTGGCGGCTGGGAGCCCGATCGCGGGGGGTGCCTGCACCCCCGGCGATGGGGCTCCCAGAAGCCAGGGGGGGGGCCGGGGGTGGCGGCTGGGAGCCCGATCGCGGGGGGGTGCCTGCACCCCCGGCGATGGGGCTCCCAGAAGCCAGGGGGGCGGGCCGGGGGTGGCGGCTGGGAGCCCGATCGCGGGGGGGGGGGTGCCTGCACCCCCGGCGATGGGGCTCCCAGAAGCCAGGGGGGGCGGGCCGGGGGTGGCGGCTGGGAGCCCGATCGCGGGGGGTGCCTGCACCCCCGGCGATGGGGCTCCCAGAAGCCAGGGGGGCGGGCGGGGGGTGGCGGCTGGGAGCCCGATCGCGGGGGGGTGCCTGCACCCCCGGCGATGGGGCTCCCAGAAGCCAGGGGGGCGGGCCGGGGGTGGCGGCTGGGAGCCCGATCGCGGGGGGTGCCTGCACCCCCGGCGATGGGGGCTCCCAGAAGCCAGGGGGGGCGGGCCGGGGGGTGGCGGCTGGGAGCCCGATCGCGGGGGGTGCCTGCACCCCCGGCGATGGGGCTCCCAGAAGCCAGGGGGGCGGGCCGGGGGTGGCGGCTGGGAGCCCGATCGCGGGGGGTGCCTGCACCCCCGGCGATGGGGCTCCCAGAAGCCAGGGGGGCGGGCCGGGGGTGGCGGCTGGGAGCCCGATCGCGGGGGGTGCCTGCACCCCCGGCGATGGGGCTCCCCAGAAGCCAGGGGGGCGGGCCGGGGGTGGCGGCTGGGAGCCCGATCGCGGGGGGTGCCTGCACCCCCGGCGATGGGGCTCCCAGAAGCCAGGGGGGCGGGCCGGGGGTGGCGGCTGGGAGCCCGATCGCGGGGGGTGCCTGCACCCCCGGCGATGGGGCTCCCAGAAGCCAGGGGGGGGGGGGGCGGGGGGTGGCGGCTGGGAGCCCGATCGCGGGGGGGTGCCTGCACCCCCGGCGATGGGGCTCCCAGAAGCCAGGGGGGCGGGCCGGGGGGGGTGGCGGCTGGGAGCCCGATCGCGGGGGTGCCTGCACCCCCGGCGATGGG
>NC_065596.1:56652129-56669768 GCF_024542745.1 Macaca thibetana thibetana
CGACCCTGGTTATTAAGAACAGCATCACAAGGAGGTTTACACTTCCTGTGGAATGAGGAATAATAATATGATTATTAATCATCAATGATCGATTTTAATAATTATCAATGATACTAAAAATTCATAAGATACCATGATTAATTATGGATAATGATTTTCAATACATGATTATGCCTGCTTTCAATTAATTATTAATATTAATGTCATCAAATAATATTATTAGTTCCTAATACTAATCATTATTGTATTCCCAGCATCACTGGGTATTGATTTAAGTCACATTAATTGCTAATATCATAATATTATTATTAATAGTGATATTACTAATAATTATGATTACAAATGGTTAACCTTTTAAACCAGTATTCATTTTTACTCTCTTTATTGTGATCATTAATATCAATAATTATTATTAATATTAATATAATTATTAATATTAATGATTAATAGACTTGCTCCTGATGTAAACCCGGGAGAGAACGATGTTAATTTCTATATCACAATGGTGTACACCCCCCGCGACAGAGTTTCAACTTCTGCTTGGGAGAGGAGGATATGACAATCAGTTTCACTGGAAGTAGAAACAACGGTGGGATAGTGTTCTGAATATTCAGGGAGGAAGAGGCTGATGTGACTCCTACTACAGAGGGGGTTACTCCCTCTGAGGGTGTGCACACTGGGGGTGTACAATCGTCTGAGAAAGAGTTGAAAATATTCCGATGGGGAGATGATATTACTCAGAATATGAGAAAGAGGCAGGGGGTCCACAAGGCTCGCGATGGGGCTCCCAGAAGCCAGGGGGGGGCGGGGGGGGGGTGGCGGCTGGGAGCCCGATCGCGGGGGGGCCTGCACCCCCGGCGATGGGGCTCCCAGAAGCCAGGGGGGCGGGCCGGGGGTGGCGGCTGGGAGCCCGATCGCGGGGGGTGCCTGCACCCCCGGCGATGGGGCTCCCAGAAGCCAGGGGGGCGGGCCGGGGGTGGCGGCTGGGAGCCCGATCGCGGGGGGTGCCTGCACCCCCGGCGATGGGGCTCCCAGAAGCCAGGGGGGCGGGCGGGGGTGGCGGCTGGGAGCCCGATCGCGGGGGGTGCCTGCACCCCCGGCGATGGGGCTCCCAGAAGCCAGGGGGGCGGGCCGGGGGTGGCGGCTGGGAGCCCGATCGCGGGGGGTGCCTGCACCCCCGGCGATGGGGCTCCCAGAAGCCAGGGGGGCGGGCCGGGGGTGGCGGCTGGGAGCCCGATCGCGGGGGGTGCCTGCACCCCCGGCGATGGGGCTCCCAGAAGCCAGGGGGGCGGGCCGGGGGTGGCGGCTGGGAGCCCGATCGCGGGGGGGTGCCTGCACCCCCGGCGATGGGGCTCCCAGAAGCCAGGGGGGCGGGCCGGGGGTGGCGGCTGGGAGCCCGATCGCGGGGGGTGCCTGCACCCCCGGCGATGGGGCTCCCAGAAGCCAGGGGGGCGGGCCGGGGGTGGCGGCTGGGAGCCCGATCGCGGGGGGTGCCTGCACCCCCGGCGATGGGGCTCCCAGAAGCCAGGGGGGGCGGGCCGGGGGTGGCGGCTGGGAGCCCGATCGCGGGGGGTGCCTGCACCCCCGGCGATGGGGCTCCCAGAAGCCAGGGGGGCGGGCCGGGGGTGGCGGCTGGGAGCCCGATCGGGGGGGTGCCTGCACCCCCGGCGATGGGGCTCCCAGAAGCCAGGGGGGCGGGGGGGTGGCGGCTGGGAGCCCGATCGCCTGCCCCCCGGCGATGGGGCTCCCAGAAGCCAGGGGGGGGGCCGGGGGTGGCGGCTGGGAGCCCGATCGCGGGGGGTGCCTGCACCCCCGGCGATGGGGCTCCCAGAAGCCAGGGGGGCGGGCCGGGGGTGGCGGCTGGGAGCCCGATCGCGGGGGGTGCCTGACCCCCCCGCGATGGGGCTCCCAGAAGCCAGGGGGGCCGTCCGGGGGTGGCTCCTGGCAACCTGCTCTGGATATTTGGAAGAGTATCACAAGGGGTTGTCCAGTGTCTGTGATACTGAGATTAATATCTGTCTCTCGGCCTTGGAATATTGAGAAGGATGAAACAGGGTGAATGTCCACCCTGTGCCACATTGCGAGTAATATCAGCCTGTCCCCTCCATGGATATTAGGAACAATATCCCAGACTGGGTGTACGCCTCCTGCTGTACGGAGTGCAATATCATCCTCTCCCTCCCAGGATAGTAATTACAATATCACTGGGCGGGAGCACACAGCCTGTGAATTATTATCATCCTCTCCAACTCCGTATACTAGGAACTATATCTCAGAAAAACTGTCCCCTCAGTGCCATATTCGGACTAATAGCAAAGGCTTCTTCCGGGAATATTAGGAGCAATATTACCGCGTAGCTATCCATCCATTGCTATAATTGGAGTCATGTGATACTCTACCCCCGTTCATATTAGGATCAGTGTCACGTGGTGAGTGTACACCTGCTGCGATATTAAAACTAAAGTCCTGCTTTCCGACCCTGGTTATTAAGAACAGCATCACAAGGAGGTTTACACTTCCTGTGGAATGAGGAATAATAATATGATTATTAATCATCAATGATCGATTTTAATAATTATCAATGATACTAAAAATTCATAAGATACCATGATTAATTATGGATAATGATTTTCAATACATGATTATGCCTGCTTTCAATTAATTATTAATATTAATGTCATCAAATAATATTATTAGTTCCTAATACTAATCATTATTGTATTCCCAGCATCACTGGGTATTGATTTAAGTCACATTAATTGCTAATATCATAATATTATTATTAATAGTGATATTACTAATAATTATGATTACAAATGGTTAACCTTTTAAACCAGTATTCATTTTTACTCTCTTTATTGTGATCATTAATATCAATAATTATTATTAATATTAATATAATTATTAATATTAATGATTAATAGACTTGCTCCTGATGTAAACCCGGGAGAGAACGATGTTAATTTCTATATCACAATGGTGTACACCCCCCGCGACAGAGTTTCAACTTCTGCTTGGGAGAGGAGGATATGACAATCAGTTTCACTGGAAGTAGAAACAACGGTGGGATAGTGTTCTGAATATTCAGGGAGGAAGAGGCTGATGTGACTCCTACTACAGAGGGGGTTACTCCCTCTGAGGGTGTGCACACTGGGGGTGTACAATCGTCTGAGAAAGAGTTGAAAATATTCCGATGGGGAGATGATATTACTCAGAATATGAGAAAGAGGCAGGGGGTCCACAAGGCTCGCGATGGGGCTCCCAGAAGCCAGGGGGGCGGGCCGGGGGGGTGGCGGCTGGGAGCCCGATCGCGGGGGGTGCCTGCACCCCCGCGATGGGGCTCCCAGAAGCCAGGGGGGCGGGCCGGGGGTGGCGGCTGGGAGCCCGATCGCGGGGGGTGCCTGCACCCCCGGCGATGGGGCTCCCAGAAGCCAGGGGGGCGGGCCGGGGGTGGCGGCTGGGAGCCCGATCGCGGGGGGTGCCTGCACCCCCGGCGATGGGGCTCCCAGAAGCCAGGGGGGCGGGCCGGGGGTGGCGGCTGGGAGCCCGATCGCGGGGGGTGCCTGCACCCCCGGCGATGGGGCTCCCAGAAGCCAGGGGGGCGGGCCGGGGGGGCGGCTGGGAGCCCGATCGCGGGGGGTGCCTGCACCCCCGGCGATGGGGCTCCCAGAAGCCAGGGGGGCGGGCCGGGGTGGCGGCTGGGAGCCCGATCGCGGGGGGTGCCTGCACCCCCGGCGATGGGGCTCCCAGAAGCCAGGGGGGGCGGGCCGGGGGTGGCGGCTGGGAGCCCGATCGCGGGGGGTGCCTGCACCCCCGGCGATGGGGCTCCCAGAAGCCAGGGGGGCGGGCCGGGGGTGGCGGCTGGGAGCCCGATCGCGGGGGGTGCCTGCACCCCCGGCGATGGGGCTCCCAGAAGCCAGGGGGGCGGGCCGGGGGTGGCGGCTGGGAGCCCGATCGCGGGGGGTGCCTGCACCCCCGGCGATGGGGCTCCCAGAAGCCAGGGGGGCGGGCCGGGGGTGGCGGCTGGGAGCCCGATCGCGGGGGGTGCCTGCACCCCCGGCGATGGGGCTCCCAGAAGCCAGGGGGGCGGGCCGGGGGTGGCGGCTGGGAGCCCGATCGCGGGGGGTGCCTGCACCCCCGGCGATGGGGCTCCCAGAAGCCAGGGGGGCGGGCCGGGGGTGGCGGCTGGGAGCCCGATCGCGGGGGGTGCCTGCACCCCCGGCGATGGGGCTCCCAGAAGCCAGGGGGGCGGGCCGGGGGTGGCGGCTGGGAGCCCGATCGCGGGGGGTGCCTGACCCCCCGGCGATGGGGCTCCCAGAAGCCAGGGGGGCGGGCCGGGGGTGGCGGCTGGGAGCCCGATCGCGGGGGGGTGCCTGACCCCCCCGCGATGGGGCTCCCAGAAGCCAGGGGGGCCGTCCGGGGGTGGCTCCTGGCAACCTGCTCTGGATATTTGGAAGAGTATCACAAGGGGTTGTCCAGTGTCTGTGATACTGAGATTAATATCTGTCTCTCGGCCTTGGAATATTGAGAAGGATGAAACAGGGTGAATGTCCACCCTGTGCCACATTGCGAGTAATATCAGCCTGTCCCCTCCATGGATATTAGGAACAATATCCCAGACTGGGTGTACGCCTCCTGCTGTACGGAGTGCAATATCATCCTCTCCCTCCCAGGATAGTAATTACAATATCACTGGGCGGGAGCACACAGCCTGTGAATTATTATCATCCTCTCCAACTCCGTATACTAGGAACTATATCTCAGAAAAACTGTCCCCTCAGTGCCATATTCGGACTAATAGCAAAGGCTTCTTCCGGGAATATTAGGAGCAATATTACCGCGTAGCTATCCATCCATTGCTATAATTGGAGTCATGTGATACTCTACCCCCGTTCATATTAGGATCAGTGTCACGTGGTGAGTGTACACCTGCTGCGATATTTAAAACTAAAGTCCTGCTTTCCGACCCTGGTTATTAAGAACAGCATCACAAGGAGGTTTACACTTCCTGTGGAATGAGGAATAATAATATGATTATTAATCATCAATGATCGATTTTAATAATTATCAATGATACTAAAAATTCATAAGATACCATGATTAATTATGGATAATGATTTTCAATACATGATTATGCCTGCTTTCAATTAATTATTAATATTAATGTCATCAAATAATATTATTAGTTCCTAATACTAATCATTATTGTATTCCCAGCATCACTGGGTATTGATTTAAGTCACATTAATTGCTAATATCATAATATTATTATTAATAGTGATATTACTAATAATTATGATTACAAATGGTTAACCTTTTAAACCAGTATTCATTTTTACTCTCTTTATTGTGATCATTAATATCAATAATTATTATTAATATTAATATAATTATTAATATTAATATTAATGATTAATAGACTTGCTCCTGATGTAAACCCGGGAGAGAACGATGTTAATTTCTATATCACAATGGTGTACACCCCCCCCGCGACAGAGTTTCAACTTCTGCTTGGGAGAGGAGGATATGACAATCAGTTTCACTGGAAGTAGAAACAACGGTGGGATAGTGTTCTGAATATTCAGGGAGGAAGAGGCTGATGTGACTCCTACTACAGAGGGGGGTTTACTCCCTCTGAGGGTGTGCACACTGGGGGTGTACAATCGTCTGAGAAAGAGTTGAAAATATTCCGATGGGGAGATGATATTACTCAGAATATGAGAAAGAGGCAGGGGGTCCACAAGGCTCGCGATGGGGCTCCCAGAAGCCAGGGGGGGGGCCGGGGGGTGGCGGCTGGGAGCCCGATCGCGGGGGGTGCCTGCACCCCCGGCGATGGGGCTCCCAGAAGCCAGGGGGGGGGCCGGGGGGGTGGCGGCTGGGAGCCCGATCGCGGGGGGTGCCTGCACCCCCGGCGATGGGGCTCCCAGAAGCCAGGGGGGGGCGGGCCGGGGGTGGCGGCTGGGAGCCCGATCGCGGGGGGTGCCTGCACCCCCGGCGATGGGGCTCCCAGAAGCCAGGGGGGCGGGCCGGGGGGGTGGCGGCTGGGAGCCCGATCGCGGGGGGTGCCTGCACCCCCGGCGATGGGGCTCCCAGAAGCCAGGGGGGCGGGCCGGGGGTGGCGGCTGGGAGCCCGATCGCGGGGGGTGCCTGCACCCCCGGCGATGGGGCTCCCAGAAGCCAGGGGGGCGGGCCGGGGGTGGCGGCTGGGAGCCCGATCGCGGGGGGTGCCTGCACCCCCGGCGATGGGGCTCCCAGAAGCCAGGGGGGCGGGCCGGGGGTGGCGGCTGGGAGCCCGATCGCGGGGGGTGCCTGCACCCCCGGCGATGGGGCTCCCAGAAGCCAGGGGGGGGGGGGCCGGGGGTGGCGGCTGGGAGCCCGATCGCGGGGGGTGCCTGCACCCCCGGCGATGGGGCTCCCAGAAGCCAGGGGGGCGGGCCGGGGGGCGGCTGGGAGCCCGATCGCGGGGGGTGCCTGGGGCGAGGGGCCCCAGAAGCCAGGGGGGCGGGCCGGGGGTGGCGGCTGGGAGCCCGATCGCGGGGGGTGCCTGCACCCCCGGCGATGGGGCTCCCAGAAGCCAGGGGGGCGGGCCGGGGGTGGCGGCTGGGAGCCCGATCGCGGGGGGGTGCCTGCACCCCCGGCGATGGGGCTCCCAGAAGCCAGGGGGGCGGGCCGGGGGTGGCGGCTGGGAGCCCGATCGCGGGGGGTGCCTGCACCCCCGGCGATGGGGCTCCCAGAAGCCAGGGGGGGGGCGGGCCGGGGGTGGCGGCTGGGAGCCCGATCGCGGGGGGGTGCCTGCACCCCCCCCGGCGATGGGGCTCCCAGAAGCCAGGGGGGCGGGCCGGGGGTGGCGGCTGGGAGCCCGATCGCGGGGGGGGTGCCTGCACCCCCGGCGATGGGGCTCCCAGAAGCCAGGGGGGCGGGCCGGGGGTGGCGGCTGGGAGCCCGATCGCGGGGGGTGCCTGCACCCCCGGCGATGGGGCTCCCAGAAGCCAGGGGGGCGGGCCGGGGGTGGCGGCTGGGAGCCCGATCGCGGGGGGGGGCCTGCACCCCCGGCGATGGGGCTCCCAGAAGCCAGGGGGGCGGGCCGGGGGTGGCGGCTGGGAGCCCGATCGCCGGGGGGGGCCTGCACCCCCGGCGATGGGGCTCCCAGAAGCCAGGGGGGCGGGCCGGGGGTGGCGGCTGGGAGCCCGATCGCGGGGGGGTGCCTGCACCCCCGGCGATGGGGCTCCCAGAAGCCAGGGGGGCGGGCCGGGGGTGGCGGCTGGGAGCCCGATCGCGGGGGGTGCCTGCACCCCCGGCGATGGGGCTCCCAGAAGCCAGGGGGGCGGGCCGGGGGTGGCGGCTGGGAGCCCGATCGCGGGGGGTGCCTGCACCCCCGGCGATGGGGCTCCCAGAAGCCAGGGGGGCGGGCCGGGGGTGGCGGCTGGGAGCCCGATCGCGGGGGGTGCCTGCACCCCCGGCGATGGGGCTCCCAGAAGCCAGGGGGGGGGGCCGGGGGGGGGGCGGCTGGGAGCCCGATCGCGGGGGGTGCCTGCACCCCCGGCGATGGGGCTCCCAGAAGCCAGGGGGGGCGGGCCGGGGGGGTGGCGGCTGGGAGCCCGATCGCGGGGGGTGCCTGCACCCCCGGCGATGGGGCTCCCAGAAGCCAGGGGGGCGGGCCGGGGGTGGCGGCTGGGAGCCCGATCGCGGGGGGTGCCTGCACCCCCGGCGATGGGGCTCCCAGAAGCCAGGGGGGCGGGCCGGGGGTGGCGGCTGGGAGCCCGATCGCGGGGGGTGCCTGCACCCCCGGCGATGGGGCTCCCAGAAGCCAGGGGGGGGGCCGGGGGGGGGGGGCGGCTGGGAGCCCGATCGCGGGGGGTGCCTGCACCCCCGGCGATGGGGCTCCCAGAAGCCAGGGGGGCGGGCCGGGGGTGGCGGCTGGGAGCCCGATCGCGGGGGGTGCCTGCACCCCCGGCGATGGGGCTCCCAGAAGCCAGGGGGGCGGGCCGGGGGTGGCGGCTGGGAGCCCGATCGCGGGGGGGGCCTGCACCCCCGGCGATGGGGCTCCCAGAAGCCAGGGGGGCGGGCCGGGGGTGGCGGCTGGGAGCCCGATCGCGGGGGGTGCCTGCACCCCCGGCGATGGGGCTCCCAGAAGCCAGGGGGGCGGGCCGGGGGTGGCGGCTGGGAGCCCGATCGCGGGGGGTGCCTGCACCCCCGGCGATGGGGCTCCCAGAAGCCAGGGGGGCGGGCCGGGGGTGGCGGCTGGGAGCCCGATCGCGGGGGGTGCCTGCACCCCCGGCGATGGGGCTCCCAGAAGCCAGGGGGGGGGCCGGGGGTGGCGGCTGGGCCCGGCGGGGGGTGGCGGCTGGGAGCCCCAGATCGGGGGGGCTGGGAGCCCGATGCCCTGCACCCCCGGCGATGGGGCTCCCAGAAGCCAGGGGGGCGGGCCGGGGGTGGCGGCTGGGAGCCCGATCGCGGGGGGTGCCTGCACCCCCGGCGATGGGGCTCCCAGAAGCCAGGGGGGCGGGCCGGGGGTGGCGGCTGGGAGCCCGATCGCGGGGGGTGCCTGCACCCCCGGCGATGGGGCTCCCAGAAGCCAGGGGGGCGGGCCGGGGGTGGCGGCTGGGAGCCCGATCGCGGGGGGGTGCCTGCACCCCCGGCGATGGGGCTCCCAGAAGCCAGGGGGGCGGGCCGGGGGTGGCGGCTGGGAGCCCGATCGCGGGGGGTGCCTGCACCCCCGGCGATGGGGCTCCCAGAAGCCAGGGGGGCGGGCCGGGGGTGGCGGCTGGGAGCCCGATCGCGGGGGGTGCCTGCACCCCCCCCCCGGCGATGGGGCTCCCAGAAGCCAGGGGGGGGGGCCGGGGGGGGGCGGCTGGGAGCCCGATCGCGGGGGGTGCCTGCACCCCCGGCGATGGGGCTCCCAGAAGCCAGGGGGGCGGGCCGGGGGTGGCGGCTGGGAGCCCGATCGCGGGGGGTGCCTGCACCCCCGGCGATGGGGCTCCCAGAAGCCAGGGGGGCGGGCCGGGGGTGGCGGCTGGGAGCCCGATCGCGGGGGGTGCCTGCACCCCCCCGGCGATGGGGCTCCCAGAAGCCAGGGGGGCGGGCCGGGGGTGGCGGCTGGGAGCCCGATCGCGGGGGGTGCCTGCACCCCCGGCGATGGGGCTCCCAGAAGCCAGGGGGGGGGGGGCCGGGGGGGCGGCGGCTGGGAGCCCGATCGCGGGGGGTGCCTGCACCCCCGGCGATGGGGCTCCCAGAAGCCAGGGGGGCGGGCCGGGGGGTGCGGCTGGGAGCCCGATCGCGGGGGGTGCCTGCACCCCCGGCGATGGGGCTCCCAGAAGCCAGGGGGGCGGGCCGGGGGTGGCGGCTGGGAGCCCGATCGCGGGGGGGGGTGCCTGCACCCCCGGCGATGGGGCTCCCAGAAGCCAGGGGGGCGGGCGGGGGGTGGCGGCTGGGAGCCCGATCGCGGGGGGTGCCTGCACCCCCGGCGATGGGGCTCCCAGAAGCCAGGGGGGCGGGCCGGGGGTGTGGCGGCTGGGAGCCCGATCGCGGGGGGGGTGCCTGCACCCCCGGCGATGGGGCTCCCAGAAGCCAGGGGGGCGGGCCGGGGGGCGGGGGGGGCGGCTGGGAGCCCGATCGCGGGGGGGGGTGCCTGCACCCCCGGCGATGGGGCTCCCAGAAGCCAGGGGGGCGGGCCGGGGGGGGTGGCGGCTGGGAGCCCGATCGCGGGGGGTGCCTGCACCCCCGGCGATGGGGCTCCCAGAAGCCAGGGGGGCGGGCCGGGGGGGGGCGGCTGGGAGCCCGATCGCGGGGGGTGCCTGCACCCCCGGCGATGGGGCTCCCAGAAGCCAGGGGGGCGGGCCGGGGGGGGCGGCTGGGAGCCCGATCGCGGGGGGTGCCTGCACCCCCGGCGATGGGGCTCCCAGAAGCCAGGGGGGCGGGCCGGGGGTGGCGGCTGGGAGCCCGATCGCGGGGGGGCCTGCACCCCCGGCGATGGGGCTCCCAGAAGCCAGGGGGGCGGGCCGGGGGTGGCGGCTGGGAGCCCGATCGCGGGGGGTGCCTGCACCCCCGGCGATGGGGCTCCCAGAAGCCAGGGGGGCGGGCCGGGGGTGGCGGCTGGGAGCCCGATCGCGGGGGGTGCCTGCACCCCCGGCGATGGGGCTCCCAGAAGCCAGGGGGGCGGGCCGGGGGTGGCGGCTGGGAGCCCGATCGCGGGGGGGGTGCCTGCACCCCCGGCGATGGGGCTCCCAGAAGCCAGGGGGGCGGGCCGGGGGTGGCGGCTGGGAGCCCGATCGCGGGGGGTGCCTGCACCCCCGGCGATGGGGCTCCCAGAAGCCAGGGGGGCGGGCCGGGGGTGGCGGCTGGGAGCCCGATCGCGGGGGGGGCCTGCACCCCCGGCGATGGGGCTCCCAGAAGCCAGGGGGGCGGGCCGGGGGGGGCGGCTGGGAGCCCGATCGCGGGGGGGGTGCCTGCACCCCCGGCGATGGGGCTCCCAGAAGCCAGGGGGGCGGGCCGGGTGGGTGGCGGCTGGGAGCCCGATCGCGGGGGGGGGGGCCTGCACCCCCGGCGATGGGGCTCCCAGAAGCCAGGGGGGCGGGCCGGGGGGGGTGGCGGCTGGGAGCCCGATCGCGGGGGGTGCCTGCACCCCCGGCGATGGGGCTCCCAGAAGCCAGGGGGGCGGGCCGGGGGGCGGCTGGGAGCCCGATCGCGGGGGGTGCCTGCACCCCCGGCGATGGGGCTCCCAGAAGCCAGGGGGGCGGGCCGGGGGTGGCGGCTGGGAGCCCGATCGGGGGGGTGCCTGCACCCCCGGCGATGGGGCTCCCAGAAGCCAGGGGGGGGCCGGGCCGGGGGTGGCGGCTGGGAGCCCGATCGCGGGGGGTGCCTGACCCCCCGGCGATGGGGCTCCCAGAAGCCAGGGGGGCGGGCCGGGGGTGGCGGCGGCTGGGAGCCCGATCGCGGGGGGGGGGGTGCCTGACCCCCCCGCGATGGGGCTCCCAGAAGCCAGGGGGGCCGTCCGGGGGTGGCTCCTGGCAACCTGCTCTGGATATTTGGAAGAGTATCACAAGGGGTTGTCCAGTGTCTGTGATACTGAGATTAATATCTGTCTCTCGGCCTTGGAATATTGAGAAGGATGAAACAGGGTGAATGTCCACCCTGTGCCACATTGCGAGTAATATCAGCCTGTCCCCTCCATGGATATTAGGAACAATATCCCAGACTGGGTGTACGCCTCCTGCTGTACGGAGTGCAATATCATCCTCTCCCTCCCAGGATAGTAATTACAATATCACTGGGCGGGAGCACACAGCCTGTGAATTATTATCATCCTCTCCAACTCCGTATACTAGGAACTATATCTCAGAAAAACTGTCCCCTCAGTGCCATATTCGGACTAATAGCAAAGGCTTCTTCCGGGAATATTAGGAGCAATATTACCGCGTAGCTATCCATCCATTGCTATAATTGGAGTCATGTGATACTCTACCCCCCCGTTCATATTAGGATCAGTGTCACGTGGTGAGTGTACACCTGCTGCGATATTAAAACTAAAGTCCTGCTTTCCGACCCTGGTTATTAAGAACAGCATCACAAGGAGGTTTACACTTCCTGTGGAATGAGGAATAATAATATGATTATTAATCATCAATGATCGATTTTAATAATTATCAATGATACTAAAAATTCATAAGATACCATGATTAATTATGGATAATGATTTTCAATACATGATTATGCCTGCTTTCAATTAATTATTAATATTAATGTCATCAAATAATATTATTAGTTCCTAATACTAATCATTATTGTATTCCCAGCATCACTGGGTATTGATTTAAGTCACATTAATTGCTAATATCATAATATTATTATTAATAGTGATATTACTAATAATTATGATTACAAATGGTTAACCTTTTAAACCAGTATTCATTTTTACTCTCTTTATTGTGATCATTAATATCAATAATTATTATTAATATTAATATAATTATTAATATTAATGATTAATAGACTTGCTCCTGATGTAAACCCGGGAGAGAACGATGTTAATTTCTATATCACAATGGTGTACACCCCCCCCGCGACAGAGTTTCAACTTCTGCTTGGGAGAGGAGGATATGACAATCAGTTTCACTGGAAGTAGAAACAACGGTGGGATAGTGTTCTGAATATTCAGGGAGGAAGAGGCTGATGTGACTCCTACTACAGAGGGGGTTACTCCCTCTGAGGGTGTGCACACTGGGGGTGTACAATCGTCTGAGAAAGAGTTGAAAATATTCCGATGGGGAGATGATATTACTCAGAATATGAGAAAGAGGCAGGGGGTCCACAAGGCTCGCGATGGGGCTCCCAGATGGGGCTCCCGAGAAGGGGGGGCCTGCACCCCCGGGGGGGCTCCCAGAAGCCTGGGGGGCGGGCCGGGGGTGGCGGCTGGGAGCCCGATCGCGGGGGGTGCCTGCACCCCCGGCGATGGGGCTCCCAGAAGCCAGGGGGGCGGGCCGGGGGTGGCGGCTGGGAGCCCGATCGCGGGGGGTGCCTGCACCCCCGGCGATGGGGCTCCCAGAAGCCAGGGGGGCGGGCCGGGGGTGGCGGCTGGGAGCCCGATCGCGGGGGGTGCCTGCACCCCCGGCGATGGGGCTCCCAGAAGCCAGGGGGGCGGGCCGGGGGTGGCGGCTGGGAGCCCGATCGCGGGGGGTGCCTGCACCCCCGGCGATGGGGCTCCCAGAAGCCAGGGGGGGCGGGCCGGGGGTGGCGGCTGGGAGCCCGATCGCGGGGGGTGCCTGCACCCCCGGCGATGGGGCTCCCAGAAGCCAGGGGGGCGGGCCGGGGGTGGCGGCTGGGAGCCCGATCGCGGGGGGTGCCTGCACCCCCGGCGATGGGGCTCCCAGAAGCCAGGGGGCGGGCCGGGGGTGGCGGCTGGGAGCCCGATCGCGGGGGGTGCCTGCACCCCCGGCGATGGGGCTCCCAGAAGCCAGGGGGGCGGGCCGGGGGTGGCGGCTGGGAGCCCGATCGCGGGGGGTGCCTGCACCCCCGGCGATGGGGCTCCCAGAAGCCAGGGGGGCGGGCCGGGGGGGCGGCTGGGAGCCCGATCGCGGGGGGTGCCTGCACCCCCGGCGATGGGGCTCCCAGAAGCCAGGGGGGCGGGCCGGGGGTGGCGGCTGGGAGCCCGATCGCGGGGGGGGTGCCTGCACCCCCGGCGATGGGGCTCCCAGAAGCCAGGGGGGGGGCCGGGGGTGGCGGCTGGGAGCCCGATCGCGGGGGGTGCCTGCACCCCCGGCGATGGGGCTCCCAGAAGCCAGGGGGGGGGCCGGGGGGTGGCCGGGGGGCGGCGGCTGGGAGCCCGATCGCGGGGGGTGCCTGCACCCCCGGCGATGGGGCTCCCAGAAGCCAGGGGGGCGGGCCGGGGGTGGCGGCTGGGAGCCCGATCGCGGGGGGTGCCTGCACCCCCGGCGATGGGGCTCCCAGAAGCCAGGGGGGCGGGCCGGGGGGCTGGGAGCCGGCTGGGAGCCCGATCGCGGGGGGTGCCTGACCCCCCCCCGGCGATGGGGCTCCCAGAAGCCAGGGGGGGCGGGCCGGGGGTGGCGGCTGGGAGCCCGATCGCGGGGGGGTGCCTGACCCCCCCGCGATGGGGCTCCCAGAAGCCAGGGGGGCCGTCCGGGGGTGGCTCCTGGCAACCTGCTCTGGATATTTGGAAGAGTATCACAAGGGGTTGTCCAGTGTCTGTGATACTGAGATTAATATCTGTCTCTCGGCCTTGGAATATTGAGAAGGATGAAACAGGGTGAATGTCCACCCTGTGCCACATTGCGAGTAATATCAGCCTGTCCCCTCCATGGATATTAGGAACAATATCCCAGACTGGGTGTACGCCTCCTGCTGTACGGAGTGCAATATCATCCTCTCCCTCCCAGGATAGTAATTACAATATCACTGGGCGGGAGCACACAGCCTGTGAATTATTATCATCCTCTCCAACTCCGTATACTAGGAACTATATCTCAGAAAAACTGTCCCCTCAGTGCCATATTCGGACTAATAGCAAAGGCTTCTTCCGGGAATATTAGGAGCAATATTACCGCGTAGCTATCCATCCATTGCTATAATTGGAGTCATGTGATACTCTACCCCCGTTCATATTAGGATCAGTGTCACGTGGTGAGTGTACACCTGCTGCGATATTAAAACTAAAGTCCTGCTTTCCGACCCTGGTTATTAAGAACAGCATCACAAGGAGGTTTACACTTCCTGTGGAATGAGGAATAATAATATGATTATTAATCATCAATGATCGATTTTAATAATTATCAATGATACTAAAAATTCATAAGATACCATGATTAATTATGGATAATGATTTTCAATACATGATTATGCCTGCTTTCAATTAATTATTAATATTAATGTCATCAAATAATATTATTAGTTCCTAATACTAATCATTATTGTATTCCCAGCATCACTGGGTATTGATTTAAGTCACATTAATTGCTAATATCATAATATTATTATTAATAGTGATATTACTAATAATTATGATTACAAATGGTTAACCTTTTAAACCAGTATTCATTTTTACTCTCTTTATTGTGATCATTAATATCAATAATTATTATTAATATTAATATAATTATTAATATTAATGATTAATAGACTTGCTCCTGATGTAAACCCGGGAGAGAACGATGTTAATTTCTATATCACAATGGTGTACACCCCCCGCGACAGAGTTTCAACTTCTGCTTGGGAGAGGAGGATATGACAATCAGTTTCACTGGAAGTAGAAACAACGGTGGGATAGTGTTCTGAATATTCAGGGAGGAAGAGGCTGATGTGACTCCTACTACAGAGGGGGTTACTCCCTCTGAGGGTGTGCACACTGGGGGTGTACAATCGTCTGAGAAAGAGTTGAAAATATTCCGATGGGGAGATGATATTACTCAGAATATGAGAAAGAGGCAGGGGGTCCACAAGGCTCGCGATGGGGCTCCCAGAAGCCAGGGGGGCGGGCCGGGGTGGCCGGGGCCCGATGGCGGGGGGTGCCTGGCGGCTGGGGGGCCCGATCGCGGGGGGATGCGGGGGGTGCCTGCACCCCCGGCGATGGGGCTCCCAGAAGCCAGGGGGGCGGGCCGGGGGGGGTGGCGGCTGGGAGCCCGATCGCGGGGGGTGCCTGCACCCCCGGCGATGGGGCTCCCAGAAGCCAGGGGGGCGGGCCGGGGGTGGCGGCTGGGAGCCCGATCGCGGGGGGTGCCTGCACCCCCGGCGATGGGGCTCCCAGAAGCCAGGGGGGCGGGCCGGGGGTGGCGGGGGGAGCCCGATCGCGGGGGGTGCCTGGGATGGGGCCCCAGAAGATCGCGGGCCCGATCGCGGGGGGTGCCTGCACCCCCGGCGATGGGGCTCCCAGAAGCCAGGGGGGCGGGCCGGGGGGGGTGGCGGCTGGGAGCCCGATCGCGGGGGGTGCCTGCACCCCCGGCGATGGGGCTCCCAGAAGCCAGGGGGGCGGGCCGGGGGTGGCGGCTGGGAGCCCGATCGCGGGGGGTGCCTGCACCCCCGGCGATGGGGCTCCCAGAAGCCAGGGGGGCGGGGGGGGGTGGCCTGGGAGCCCCCGGGGGGTGCCTGCACCCCCGGCGATGGGGCTCCCAGAAGCCAGGGGGGCGGGCCGGGGGTGGCGGCTGGGAGCCCGACGCGGGGGGTGCCTGCACCCCCGGCGATGGGGCTCCCAGAAGCCAGGGGGGCGGGCCGGGGGTGGCGCTGGGAGCCCGATCCGGGGGGGCGGGGGCTGGGAGCCCGATCGGGGGGGGGCTGCCTGCACCCCCCGGCGATGGGGCTCCCAGAAGCCAGGGGGGCGGGCCGGGGGTGGCGGCTGGGAGCCCGATCGCGGGGGGGTGCCTGACCCCCCCCGCGATGGGGCTCCCAGAAGCCAGGGGGGCCGTCCGGGGGTGGCTCCTGGCAACCTGCTCTGGATATTTGGAAGAGTATCACAAGGGGTTGTCCAGTGTCTGTGATACTGAGATTAATATCTGTCTCTCGGCCTTGGAATATTGAGAAGGATGAAACAGGGTGAATGTCCACCCTGTGCCACATTGCGAGTAATATCAGCCTGTCCCCTCCATGGATATTAGGAACAATATCCCAGACTGGGTGTACGCCTCCTGCTGTACGGAGTGCAATATCATCCTCTCCCTCCCAGGATAGTAATTACAATATCACTGGGCGGGAGCACACAGCCTGTGAATTATTATCATCCTCTCCAACTCCGTATACTAGGAACTATATCTCAGAAAAACTGTCCCCTCAGTGCCATATTCGGACTAATAGCAAAGGCTTCTTCCGGGAATATTAGGAGCAATATTACCGCGTAGCTATCCATCCATTGCTATAATTGGAGTCATGTGATACTCTACCCCCGTTCATATTAGGATCAGTGTCACGTGGTGAGTGTACACCTGCTGCGATATTAAAACTAAAGTCCTGCTTTCCGACCCTGGTTATTAAGAACAGCATCACAAGGAGGTTTACACTTCCTGTGGAATGAGGAATAATAATATGATTATTAATCATCAATGATCGATTTTAATAATTATCAATGATACTAAAAATTCATAAGATACCATGATTAATTATGGATAATGATTTTCAATACATGATTATGCCTGCTTTCAATTAATTATTAATATTAATGTCATCAAATAATATTATTAGTTCCTAATACTAATCATTATTGTATTCCCAGCATCACTGGGTATTGATTTAAGTCACATTAATTGCTAATATCATAATATTATTATTAATAGTGATATTACTAATAATTATGATTACAAATGGTTAACCTTTTAAACCAGTATTCATTTTTACTCTCTTTATTGTGATCATTAATATCAATAATTATTATTAATATTAATATAATTATTAATATTAATGATTAATAGACTTGCTCCTGATGTAAACCCGGGAGAGAACGATGTTAATTTCTATATCACAATGGTGTACACCCCCCGCGACAGAGTTTCAACTTCTGCTTGGGAGAGGAGGATATGACAATCAGTTTCACTGGAAGTAGAAACAACGGTGGGATAGTGTTCTGAATATTCAGGGAGGAAGAGGCTGATGTGACTCCTACTACAGAGGGGGTTACTCCCTCTGAGGGTGTGCACACTGGGGGTGCCCCGGCGATGGGGCTCCCAGAAGCCAGGGGGGCGGGCCGGGGGTGGCGGCTGGGAGCCCGATCGCGGGGGGTGCCTGCACCCCCGGCGATGGGGCTCCCAGAAGCCAGGGGGGCGGGCCGGGGGTGGCGGCTGGGAGCCCGATCGCGGGGGGTGCCTGCACCCCCGGCGATGGGGCTCCCAGAAGCCAGGGGGGCGGGCCGGGGGTGGCGGCTGGGAGCCCGATCGCGGGGGGTGCCTGCACCCCCGGCGATGGGGCTCCCAGAAGCCAGGGGGGCGGGCCGGGGGTGGCGGCTGGGAGCCCGATCGCGGGGGGTGCCTGCACCCCCGGCGATGGGGCTCCCAGAAGCCAGGGGGGCGGGCCGGGGGTGGCGGCTGGGAGCCCGATCGCGGGGGGTGCCTGCACCCCCGGCGATGGGGCTCCCAGAAGCCAGGGGGGCGGGCCGGGGGTGGCGGCTGGGAGCCCGATCGCGGGGGGTGCCTGCACCCCCGGCGATGGGG
>NC_065596.1:56670268-56679013 GCF_024542745.1 Macaca thibetana thibetana
CTGCTCTGGATATTTGGAAGAGTATCACAAGGGGTTGTCCAGTGTCTGTGATACTGAGATTAATATCTGTCTCTCGGCCTTGGAATATTGAGAAGGATGAAACAGGGTGAATGTCCACCCTGTGCCACATTGCGAGTAATATCAGCCTGTCCCCTCCATGGATATTAGGAACAATATCCCAGACTGGGTGTACGCCTCCTGCTGTACGGAGTGCAATATCATCCTCTCCCTCCCAGGATAGTAATTACAATATCACTGGGCGGGAGCACACAGCCTGTGAATTATTATCATCCTCTCCAACTCCGTATACTAGGAACTATATCTCAGAAAAACTGTCCCCCTCAGTGCCATATTCGGACTAATAGCAAAGGCTTCTTCCGGGAATATTAGGAGCAATATTACCGCGTAGCTATCCATCCATTGCTATAATTGGAGTCATGTGATACTCTACCCCCGTTCATATTAGGATCAGTGTCACGTGGTGAGTGTACACCTGCTGCGATATTAAAACTAAAGTCCTGCTTTCCGACCCTGGTTATTAAGAACAGCATCACAAGGAGGTTTACACTTCCTGTGAAATGAGGAATAATAATATGATTATTAATCATCAATGATCGATTTTAATAATTATCAATGATACTAAAAATTCATAAGATACCATGATTAATTATGGATAATGATTTTCAATACATGATTATGCCTGCTTTCAATTAATTATTAATATTAATGTCATCAAATAATATTATTAGTTCCTAATACTAATCATTATTGTATTCCCAGCATCACTGGGTATTGATTTAAGTCACATTAATTGCTAATATCATAATATTATTATTAATAGTGATATTACTAATAATTATGATTACAAATGGTTAACCTTTTAAACCAGTATTCATTTTTACTCTCTTTATTGTGATCATTAATATCAATAATTATTATTAATATTAATATAATTATTAATATTAATGATTAATAGACTTGCTCCTGATGTAAACCCGGGAGAGAACGATGTTAATTTCTATATCACAATGGTGTACACCCCCCGCGACAGAGTTTCAACTTCTGCTTGGGAGAGGAGGATATGACAACAATCAGTTTCACTGGAAGTAGAAACAACGGTGGGATAGTGTTCTGAATATTCAGGGAGGAAGAGGCTGATGTGACTCCTACTACAGAGGGGGTTACTCCCTCTGAGGGTGTGCACACTGGGGGTGTACAATCGTCTGAGAAAGAGTTGAAAATATTCCGATGGGGAGATGATATTACTCAGAATATGAGAAAGAGGCAGGGGGTCCACAAGGCTCGCGATGGGGCTCCCAGAAGCCAGGGGGGGCGGGCCGGGGGTGGCGGCTGGGAGCCCGATCGCGGGGGGTGCCTGCACCCCCGGCGATGGGGCTCCCAGAAGCCAGGGGGGCGGGCCGGGGGTGGCGGCTGGGAGCCCGATCGCGGGGGGTGCCTGCACCCCCGGCGATGGGGCTCCCAGAAGCCCGGGGGGGGCGGGCCGGGGGTGGCGGCTGGGAGCCCGATCGCGGGGGGTGCCTGCACCCCCGGCGATGGGGCTCCCAGAAGCCAGGGGGGCGGGCCGGTGGCGGCTGGGAGCCCGATCGCGGGGGGTGCCTGCACCCCCGGCGATGGGGCTCCCAGAAGCCAGGGGGGCGGGCCGGGGGTGGCGGCTGGGAGCCCGATCGCGGGGGGTGCCTGCACCCCCGGCGATGGGGCTCCCAGAAGCCAGGGGGGCGGGCCGGGGGTGGCGGCTGGGAGCCCGATCGCGGGGGGTGCCTGCACCCCCGGCGATGGGGCTCCCAGAAGCCAGGGGGGCGGGCCGGGGGTGGCGGCTGGGAGCCCGATCGCGGGGGGTGCCTGCACCCCCGGCGATGGGGCTCCCAGAAGCCAGGGGGGCGGGCCGGGGGTGGCGGCTGGGAGCCCGATCGCGGGGGGTGCCTGCACCCCCGGCGATGGGGCTCCCAGAAGCCAGGGGGGCGGGCCGGGGGTGGCGGCTGGGAGCCCGATCGCGGGGGGGGGTGCCTGCACCCCCGGCGATGGGGCTCCCAGAAGCCAGGGGGGCGGGCCGGGGGTGGCGGCTGGGAGCCCGATCGCGGGGGGTGCCTGCACCCCCGGCGATGGGGCTCCCAGAAGCCAGGGGGGCGGGCCGGGGGTGGCGGCTGGGAGCCCGATCGCGGGGGGTGCCTGCACCCCCGGCGATGGGGCTCCCAGAAGCCAGGGGGGCGGGCCGGGGGTGGCGGCTGGGAGCCCGATCGCGGGGGGTGCCTGCACCCCCGGCGATGGGGCTCCCAGAAGCCAGGGGGGCGGGCCGGGGGTGGCGGCTGGGAGCCCGATCGCGGGGGGTGCCTGCACCCCCGGCGATGGGGCTCCCAGAAGCCAGGGGGGCGGGCCGGGGGTGGCGGCTGGGAGCCCGATCGCGGGGGGTGCCTGCACCCCCGGCGATGGGGCTCCCAGAAGCCAGGGGGGCGGGCCAGGGGGGGGTGGCGGCTGGGAGCCCGATCGCGGGGGGTGCCTGCACCCCCGGCGATGGGGCTCCCAGAAGCCAGGGGGGCGGGCCGGGGGTGGCGGCTGGGAGCCATCGCGGGGGGTGCCTGCACCCCCGGCGATGGGGCTCCCAGAAGCCAGGGGGGGGCGGGCCGGGGGTGGCGGCTGGGAGCCCGATCGCGGGGGGTGCCTGCACCCCCGGCGATGGGGCTCCCAGAAGCCAGGGGGGCGGGCCGGGGGTGGCGGCTGGGAGCCCGATCGCGGGGGGTGCCTGCACCCCCGGCGATGGGGCTCCCAGAAGCCAGGGGGGCGGGCCGGGGGTGGCGGCTGGGAGCCCGATCGCGGGGGGTGCCTGCACCCCCGGCGATGGGGCTCCCAGAAGCCAGGGGGGCGGGCCGGGGGTGGCGGCTGGGAGCCCGATCGCGGGGGGTGCCTGCACCCCCGGCGATGGGGCTCCCAGAAGCCAGGGGGGCGGGCCGGGGGTGGCGGCTGGGAGCCCGATCGCGGGGGGTGCCTGCACCCCCGGCGATGGGGCTCCCAGAAGCCAGGGGGGGGGGGGCCGGGGGTGGCGGCTGGGAGCCCGATCGCGGGGGTGTGCCTGCACCCCCGGCGATGGGGCTCCCAGAAGCCAGGGGGGGCGGGCCGGGGGTGGCGGCTGGGAGCCCGATCGCGGGGGGTGCCTGCACCCCCGGCGATGGGGCTCCCAGAAGCCAGGGGGGCGGGCCGGGGGGGGGCTGGGGCCCGGGGTGGCGGCTGGGAGCCCCCGATCGCGGGGGGTGCCTGCACCCCCGGCGATGGGGCTCCCAGAAGCCAGGGGGGCGGGCCGGGGGGTGGCGGCTGGGAGCCCGATCGCGGGGGGTGCCTGCACCCCCGGCGATGGGGCTCCCAGAAGCCAGGGGGGCGGGCCGGGGGTGGCGGCTGGGAGCCCGATCGCGGGGGGTGCCTGCACCCCCGGCGATGGGGCTCCCAGAAGCCAGGGGGGCGGGCCGGGGGTGGCGGCTGGGAGCCCGATCGGGGGGGGTGCCTGCACCCCCGGCGATGGGGCTCCCAGAAGCCAGGGGGGCGGGCCGGGGGTGGCGGCTGGGAGCCCGATCGCGGGGGGTGCCTGCACCCCCGCGCGATGGGGCTCCCAGAAGCCAGGGGGGCGGGCCGGGGGTGGCGGCTGGGAGCCCGATCGCGGGGGGTGCCTGCACCCCCGGCGATGGGGCTCCCAGAAGCCAGGGGGGCGGGCCGGGGGGGTGGCGGCTGGGAGCCCGATGGCGCCCGGGGGTGCCTGCACCCCCGGCGATGGGGCTCCCAGAAGCCAGGGGGGCGGGCCGGGGGTGGCGGCTGGGAGCCCGATCGCGGGGGGTGCCTGCACCCCCGGCGATGGGGCTCCCAGAAGCCAGGGGGGCGGGCCGGGGGGGCCTGGGGGCCCGATCGCGGGGGTGGCCTGCACCCCCGGCGATGGGGCTCCCAGAAGCCAGGGGGGGGGGGGGGTGGCCTGCAGCCCCCGCGGGGGGGCGATGGGGCTCCCAGAAGCCAGGGGGGCGGGCCGGGGGTGGCGGCTGGGAGCCCGATCGCGGGGGGTGCCTGCACCCCCGGCGATGGGGCTCCCCAGAAGCCAGGGGGCGGGCCGGGGGTGGCGGCTGGGAGCCCGATCGCGGGGGTGCCTGCACCCCCGGCGATGGGGCTCCCAGAAGCCAGGGGGGGGGCCGGGGGGCGGCTGGAGCCCGATCGGGGGGTGCCTGCACCCCCGGGATGGGGCTCCCAGAAGCCAGGGGGGCGGGCCGGGGGTGGCGGCTGGGAGCCCGATCCGCGGGGGGTGGGCACCCCCGGCGATGGGGGCCGGGGGTGGCGGCTGGGAGCCCGATCGCGGGGGGGCCTGCACCCCCGGCGATGGGGCTGGGCCCGATGGCGGCTGGGGGGGGTGCCTGCACCCCCGGCGATGGGGCTCCCAGAAGCCAGGGGGGCGGGCCGGGGGGTGGCGGCGATGGGGCCCGAAGCCAGGGGGGCGGGGGGGGGCCTGGAGCCCCCCTGGCGATGGGGCTCCCAGAAGCCAGGGGGGCGGGGGGGGGCCGGGGGTGGCGGGCTGGCGGGGAGCCCGATCGCGGGGGGTGCCTGCACCCCCGGCGATGGGGCTCCCAGAAGCCAGGGGGGGGCGGGCCGGGGGGCTGGGAGCCCGATCGCGGGGGGTGCCTGCACCCCCGGCGATGGGGGGCGGGCCGGGGGCGGCTGGGAGCCCGATCGCGGGGGGTGCCTGCACCCCCGGCGATGGGGCTCCCAGAAGCCAGGGGGGGCGGGCCGGGGGTGGCGGCTGGGAGCCCGATCGCGGGGGGTGCCTGCACCCCCGGCGATGGGGCTCCCAGAAGCCAGGGGGGCGGGCCGGGGGTGGGCTGGGAGCCCGATCGGGGGGTGCCTGCACCCCCGGCGATGGGGCTCCCAGAAGCCAGGGGGGCGGGCCGGGGGTGGCGGCTGGGAGCCCGATCGCGGGGGGTGCCTGCCCCCCCGGCGATGGGGCTCCCAGAAGGGGGGGGGGCGGGCCGGGGGGGGGGGCGGCTGGGAGCCCGATCGCGGGGGGTGCCTGCACCCCCGGCGATGGGGCTCCCAGAAGCCAGGGGGGCGGGCCGGGGGTGGCGGCTGGGAGCCCGATCGCGGGGGGTGCCTGCACCCCCGGCGATGGGGCTCCCAGAAGCCGGGGGGGGGGCGGGCCGGGGGTGGCGGCTGGGAGCCCGATCGCGGGGGGTGCCTGCACCCCCGGCGATGGGGCTCCCAGAAGCCAGGGGGGCGGCCGGGGGTGGCGGCTGGGAGCCCGATCGCGGGGGGTGCCTGCACCCCCGGCGATGGGGCTCCCAGAAGGGGGGGGGGGGGCGGGCCGGGGGTGGCGGCTGGGAGCCCGATCGCGGGGGTGCCTGCACCCCCGGCGATGGGGCTCCCAGAAGGGGGGGGGCGGGCCGGGGGTGGCGGCTGGGAGCCCGATCGCGGGGGGTGCCTGCACCCCCGGCGATGGGGCTCCCAGAAGCCAGGGGGGGGGCCGGGGGTGGCGGCTGGGAGCCCGATCGCGGGGGGGTGCCTGCACCCCCGGCGATGGGGCTCCCAGAAGCCAGGGGGGCGGGCCGGGGGTGGCGGCTGGGAGCCCGATCGCGGGGGGTGCCTGCACCCCCGGCGATGGGGCTCCCAGAAGCCAGGGGGGGGGCGGGCCGGGGGGTGGCGGCTGGGAGCCCGATCGCGGGGGGGTGCCTGCACCCCCGGCGATGGGGCTCCCAGAAGCCAGGGGGGCGGGCCGGGGGTGGCGGCTGGGGAGCCCGATCGGGGGGGTGCCTGCACCCCCGGCGATGGGGCTCCCAGAAGCCAGGGGGGGGGGGCCGGGGGTGGCGGCTGGGAGCCCGATCGCGGGGGGTGCCTGCACCCCCGGCGATGGGGCTCCCAGAAGCCAGGGGGGCGGGCCGGGGGTGGCGGCTGGGAGCCCGATCGGGGGGTGCCTGCACCCCCGGCGATGGGGCTCCCAGAAGCCCCGGGGGTGGCGGGCGAGCCCGATCGCGGGGGGGCTGCACCCCCGGCGATGGGGCTCCCAGAAGCCAGGGGGGCGGGCCGGGGGTGGCGGCTGGGAGCCCGATCGGGGGGGGGTGCCTGCACCCCCGGCGATGGGGCTCCCAGAAGCCAGGGGGGCGGGCCGGGGGTGGCGGCTGGGAGCCCGATCGCGGGGGGTGCCTGACCCCCCCGCGATGGGGCTCCCAGAAGCCAGGGGGGGCCGTCCGGGGGTGGCTCCTGGCAACCTGCTCTGGATATTTGGAAGAGTATCACAAGGGGTTGTCCAGTGTCTGTGATACTGAGATTAATATCTGTCTCTCGGCCTTGGAATATTGAGAAGGATGAAACAGGGTGAATGTCCACCCTGTGCCACATTGCGAGTAATATCAGCCTGTCCCCTCCATGGATATTAGGAACAATATCCCAGACTGGGTGTACGCCTCCTGCTGTACGGAGTGCAATATCATCCTCTCCCTCCCAGGATAGTAATTACAATCATCACTGGGCGGGAGCACACAGCCTGTGAATTATTATCATCCTCTCCAACTCCGTATACTAGGAACTATATCTCAGAAAAACTGTCCCCTCAGTGCCATATTCGGACTAATAGCAAAGGCTTCTTCCGGGAATATTAGGAGCAATATTACCGCGTAGCTATCCATCCATTGCTATAATTGGAGTCATGTGCCTACTCTACCCCCGTTCATATTAGGATCAGTGTCACGTGGTGAGTGTACACCTGCTGCGATATTAAAACTAAAGTCCTGCTTTCCGACCCTGGTTATTAAGAACAGCATCACAAGGAGGTTTACACTTCCTGTGGAATGAGGAATAATAATATGATCGCGGATGTAATCATCAATGATCGATTTTAATAATTATCAATGATACTAAAAATTCATAAGATACCATGATTAATTATGGATAATGATTTTCAATACATGATTATGCCTGCTTTCAATTAATTATTAATATTAATGTCATCAAATAATATTATTAGTTCCTAATACTAATCATTATTGTATTCCCAGCATCACTGGGTATTGATTTAAGTCACATTAATTGCTAATATCATAATATTATTATTAATAGTGATATTACTAATAATTATGATTACAAATGGTTAACCTTTTAAACCAGTATTCATTTTTACTCTCTTTATTGTGATCATTAATATCAATATTATTATTATTAATATAATATAATTATTAATATTAATGATTAATAGACTTGCTCCTGATGTAAACCCGGGAGAGAACGATGTTAATTTCTATATCACAATGGTGTACACCCCCCGCGACAGAGTTTCAACTTCTGCTTGGGAGAGGAGGATATGACAATCAGTTTCACTAGTAGAAACAACGGTGGGATAGTGTTCTGAATATTCAGGGGGAGGAAGAGGCTGATGTGACTCCTACTACAGAGGGGGTTACTCCCTCTGAGGGTGTGCACACTGGGGGTGTACAATCGTCTGAGAAAGAGTTGAAAATATTCGATGGGGGGATGAGATGCACCCAGGCGATGGGGCTCCCAGAAGCCAGGGGGGCGGGCCGGGGGGGTCCTGGGAGCCCGATCGCGGGGGGGTGCCTGGGGCGATGGGGCTCCCAGAAGCCAGGGGGGGCGGGCCGGGGGTGGCGGCTGGGAGCCCGATCGCGGGGGGTGCCTGCACCCCCGGCGATGGGGCTCCCAGAAGCCAGGGGGGGGGCGGGCCGGGGGTGGCGGGGAGCCCGATCGCGGGGGGTGCCTGCACCCCCGGCGATGGGGCTCCCAGAAGGGGGGGGCGGGGGGCGGGCCGATCGCGGGGGTGGCGGCTGGGAGCCCGATCGGGGGGGGTGCCTGCACCCCCGGCGATGGGGCTCCCAGAAGCCAGGGGGGCGGGCCGGGGGTGGCGGCTGGGAGCCCGATCGCGGGGGGGCCTGCACCCCCGGCGATGGGGCTCCCAGAAGCAGGGGGGGGGGGGGGGGGGGCTGGGAGCCCGATCGCGGGGGGTGCCTGCACCCCCGGCGATGGGGCTCCCAGAAGCCAGGGGGGGGGCCGGGGGTGGCGGCTGGGAGCCCGATCGCGGGGGGTGCCTGCACCCCCGGCGATGGGGCTCCCAGAAGCCAGGGGGGGGGCGGGCCGGGGGTGGCGGCTGGGAGCCCGATCGCGGGGGGTGCCTGCACCCCCGGCGATGGGGCTCCCAGAAGCCAGGGGGGCGGGGGGGGGGCGGGCCGGGGGGGCGGCTGGGAGCCCGATGGCGGCTGGGAGCCCGATCGCGGGGGGTGCCTGCACCCCCGGCGATGGGGCTCCCAGAAGCCAGGGGGGGGGCGGGCGGGGGGGGCGGCTGGGAGCCCGATCGCGGGGGCCTGCACCCCCGGCGATGGGGCTCCCAAAGCCAGGGGGGGGCGGGCGGGGGTGGCGGCTGGGAGCCCGATCGGGGGGGTGCCTGCACCCCCGGCGATGGGGCTCCCAGAAGCCAGGGGGGGCCGGGGGTGGCGGCTGGGAGCCCGATCGCGGGGGGTGCCTGCACCCCCGGCGATGGGGGGCTCAGAAGGGGGGCGGGCCGGGGGTGGCGGCTGGGAGCCCGATCGGGGGGGGTGCCTGCACCCCCGGCGATGGGGCTCCCAGAAGCCAGGGGGGCGGGCCGGGGGGGGGCGGCTGGGAGCCCGATCGCGGGGGGGTGCCTGCACCCCCGGCGATGGGGCTCCCAGAAGCCAGGGGGGCGGGCCGGGGGTGGCGGCTGGGAGCCCGATCGGGGGGCGTGCCTGC
>NC_065597.1:0-45000 GCF_024542745.1 Macaca thibetana thibetana
ATTTCCTTTTTCACCATATTCCTCAATGCACTCTGAAATATCCCATCGCAGATTCCACGAAAAAAGTTTTAACAAACTTCTCAATGAAAATACCCGTGTAACTCTGTGAGATGAATTCACCCAACAAAAAGAAGTTTCTCAGAAATCTTTTTAGTTTTTATCTGAGGATATTTACTTTTTCACCCTAGGCCTAAATGCTCTACTAAATATCCCTTTGTAGATTCCACGAAAACTTTGTTAGCAAACTGCTCCATGAAGAGAAAGGCATAGCTCTGTGAGACGAATTAACACATGACAAAGAACTTTCTCAGAAAGTTTCTTTCTAATTTCCATCTAAGGATATTTCCCTTGTCACCCTAAGCTTTAATGTGATCCAAAGTATTCCATCTCAGATTCCTCAAAAAGTGTGCTACATGTGATCCATGAAAGTGACCCATGAAAAGAATTATGTAACTCTTTTAGATGAATTAACACATCACAAAGTAGTTTCTGCGAAAGCTTCTTTCTTGTTTTTATATGAGGAAATTTCGTTTGTCACCATAAGCTTCAGTGCACTCAGAAATATCACATTGCTCTTTTCAAAATAGAGTGTAAGCAAACTGCTCAATGAAGAGAATGGTGTGACTCTGTGAGATGAATTCAAACATCACAAAATAGTTTCTCAGTAAGCTTCTTTTTTTTCTTATCTGAGGATATTTCCTTTGTCACCATAGGCTTCAATGCACTCCAAAATATGCTATTGCAGATTCCACGAAAACATTGTTAGAAAACTGCTCAATGTAAGGAGTGGTGTAATTCTGTGAGATGAATTCACACATCAGAAATCTGTTTCTGAGAAAGCATCTTTCTAGTTTTTAGCCGAGAATATTTTTTTCACTATAGGCATCGATGCTTTCCTAACTATCCCTTTGCAGATTCCACAAAAACTGTTTTACCAAACTGCTCCATGAAAAGAATCGTGTAACTCTGTGACATGATTTAACACATCACAAAGCAGTTTCGAGGTATGTTTCTTTCTAGTTTTTATATGAGGATATTTACTTTTCCACCGTTGGCTTCAATGCACTTCCAAATATCCCTTCTCAGGCACCACAAAAAAAATTGATGCCAAAGTGCTCCCTCAACAGAAACGTTTAGCTCTATGAGTTGAATGCAAACATCACAAAGGAGTTTCTCTGAAAGCTTCTCTCCAGTTTTAATTGAAGATTTTTCTTATTGGATATTTCCTTTGCCAGCACAGGCTTCAATGTGATGCAAAATATTCCTTCTCAGAATCCCCAAAAGCAGTGCTATGGAACTGCTGCCTGAAAAGAATCGTGTAACTCTGTGAGATGAATTCACACATCACCAAGCAGTTTCTCAGAAAGCTTCTTTATAGTTTTTATCTTAGGATGTTTCCTTTTTCATTATAGGCCTCACGGCACTCCCCAATATCACTTTGGAGTTTCCATGAAAAGAGTGTTAGCAAACTGTTCCATGGAAAGAAAGGTATAACTCTGTCAGATGAATTCACACATCACAAAGAACTTTCTCAGACGGATTCTTTTCAATGTGATACAAAATATTCCTTCTCAGATTCCCCAAAAACAGGCTATGAAACTACTCCATGAAAAGAATGGTGTAATTCTGTGAGATGAATTCATATATTGCATAGTAGTTTCTCGGATAGCTTCTTTCTAGTTTTTGTCTGATTTTATTTCCTTTTTCACCATATTCCTCAATGTGTTCCAGAATATCCCATTGGAGTTTCCACGAACAAAGTGTTAGCAAACTTCTCAATGAAAAGAACGGTGTAATTCTGGGAGATGAATTCACACATCCCAAAACGTTTCACAGAAAGCTTCTTTTTGGTTTTTATCTGAGGATATTTCCTTTGTCACAATAGGCTTCAATGTGCCCCCAAATATCCTATGGCAGATTCCACAAAAACAGTGTTATCAAAGTGCTCAAAGAAGAGAACAGTGCAACTCTGTAAGATGAATTCACACATCACAAAGAAGTTTCTCAGATAGCTCCTTTCTAGTTTTTGTCTGAGGATATTTACTTTGTCACCGCAAGCTTCAATGTGATCCCAAATATCCCTTCTCAGATTCCCAAAAAAGAATGCTCCCAAACTGATCCATGAAAAGAATTATGTAATTCCGTCAGATGAGTTAACACATCACAAAGTTGTTTCTCAGAAAACTTCTGTCTAGTTTTTATTTGAGGACATTTCCTTTTTCACCCTAACCTTCAATGCACTCTGAAATATCAGATTGCAGATTCCAAGAAAACAGTATTAGCAAGTGCTCCATGAAAAGAACAGTGTAACTCTGTGAGGTGAATTCATGCAACACAAAAGAGTTTCTCAGAAAGCATCTGTTTAGTTTTTATCTGGGGATATTTGCTTTTTCACCATAGGCATCAAATTGTTCCCAAAAATCCCTTCACAGATTCCATGATAACAGTGTTAGCAAACTGCTCCGTGAAAGAAAGGTGTAACTCTGTGAGATGAATTGACCCAACATAGAGCACTTCCTTAGAAAACTTCTTTCTGGTTTTCAACTGAGGATATTTCCTTTGTCACCATAGGCTTCAATGCACTCTCAAATATCCTATTGTAGATTCCAAAAAAACAGTGTTATCAAACTTCTCAATGAAATGAATGGTATAACTCTGTAAGATGAATTCACACATCACAAAGCAGTTTCTCAGAAATCTTCTTTCTAGTTTTTATCTGACGATATTTCCTTTTTTACTATAGGCCTTAATGCTCTCTCAAATATCCCTTTGCAGATTCAAAGAAAATGGCTTCATGATTAGAAAGGTGTAAATCTTTGATATGCATTCAAACATCACAAAGAACTATTCAGAAATCTTCTTTCTAGTTTTTATCTGACGATATTTCCTTTTTTACTATAGGCCTCAATGCTTTCCCAAATATCCCTTTGCAGATTCAAAGAAAATGGCTTCATGATTAGAAAGATGTAAATCTTTGATATGAATTCAAATATCACAAAGAACTATTCAGAAATATTCTTTCTAGTTTTTATCTGAGGATATCTCCTTTGACACCATAAGCTTCAATGCAATCCAAAATATCCCTTCTGAGATTAGCCAAAAGCTGATCCATGAAAAGAATCGTGTAACACTGTGAGATGAATTAACACATCACAAAGCGGTTTCTCAGAAAGTTTCTTTCTAGTTTTTATATGAGGGTATTTCCTTTTCATCATAAGTGTCAATGCACTCCAAAATATCCCATTGTAGACTCCAGGAAAACAATGTTAGGAAATGGCTCAATGAAATTAACAGTGTAAATCTGTATGATGAAATCACACATCATGAATCAGTTTCCCAGAAAGCTTCTTTCTACTTCTTCTCTGAGGATATTTCCTTTTTCACCATGGACCTCAATGCGCTCCCAAACATCCATTTGCAGACTCCACGGAAACTGTGTTAGCAATCTTCTCCATGAACAGAAAGGTGATACTCTGTGAGATGAATACACACATCACAAGGCAGTTTCTCACAACGATTCTTTCCAGTTTTTATTTGAGAATAATTCTTTTTTCACTATAGGCCTCAAGGCAGTCCCAAATATTCCTTTGCAGATTCCACAAAAACAGTGGTAGCAAACTGCTCCATGGAAACAAAGGAGTAACTTTTGAGATGAATTCACACATCACCAAAGCCTTTCTTGGAAAGCTTCTTTCTAGTTTTTATCTGAGGATATTTCCTTTCTCAACATAGGCTTCAAAGTGATCCAAAATATGCCTTCTCAGATTCCCTAATTCAGTGCTACCAATCTACTCCACGGAAAGAATCATATAACTCTGTGAGACGAATTCACAAATAACAAAGCAGTTTCTCAGAAAGTATCTTTCTAGTTTTTGTCTGAGGATATTTCCCTTGTCACAATAAGTTTCAATGCGCTCCAAAATATCTCATTGCAGATTCCAAGAAAACAGTGTTAACAAACTTCTCCATTTAAAGAATAGCGTAACTATGTGAATTGAATTCACACATCACAAAGCAGTTTCTCAGAAAGCTTCTTTTTGGTGTTTCTCTGAGGATATGTTCCTTGTCATATAGGCTTCAAAGCACTCCCAAATATCCTATTGCAGATACCACGAAAACAGTGTTATCAAACTGTTCAATGAGAAGTATGGTGTAACTCTGTGAGATGAATTCACACATCACAAAGCAGTTTCTAAGAAAGCTTCTTTTTGGTTTTCCTATGAGGATATTTCCTTTTCCATTATAGGCGTCAATACACTCCCAAATCTCCCTTTGCAGATTCCACACAAACAGTGTTACCAGACTGCTCCATGAAAAGGAAGGGGTAACTCTCTGAGATGAATTCAAACATCAAAAAGAAGTTTCTCAGAAAGGTTCATTATAGTTTTTATCTGAGGATATTTCCTTTCTTACCATAGGCTTCAATGTGATCCAAAATGTCCCTTCTCCGATTCCCCAAAAACAGTGCTACCAAACTGAACTATGAAAAGAATCGTGTAACTCTGTGGATTGAATTCACACATCACAAAGCAGTGTGTCCTAAAGCTTCTTTCTAGGTTTTGTCTGTGAATAATTTCTTTGTCACTAAAAGTTTCAATGCGCTCCAAAATACCCCACTGCAGATTCCAAGAAAACAGTGTTAGAAAACTGCTTAATGAAAAGAACAGTGAAACTCTGTGACATGAATTCACACATCACAAAGCAGATTCTCAGAAAGCTTCTTTCCAGTTTTTATCTGAGGATATTTCCTTTATCAACATAGGCTTCAATGCACTCAGAAATATCCCTTTGCAGATTCTACAAAAACAGTGTTAGCAACCTGCTCCATGAAAAGAAAGGTGTAACTCTGTGAGATGAATTCACACATCACAAAGAACTTCGTCCAAAAGCTTCTTTCTTGTTTTTATCTGCGGATATTTCCATTTTCACCAGAGGACTCAGTGCGCTCCCAAATATCACTTCACAGATTCCACGAAAACAGTATTGGCAAACTGCTCCCTGAAAAGAAAGGTGTAACACTGTGGGATAAATTCATACATCACAAAGCAGTTTCTCAGAAAATTTCTTTCTAGTTTTAATCTCAGGATATTTCCTTTGCCACAATAGGCTTCAATGTGATCCTAATATCCCTTCTAAGATTCCCCAAACACAGTGCTACCAAACTGCTCCATGAGAAGAACAGTGTATATCTGTGAAATGAATTCACAAAACATAAAGAAGTTTCTCAGAAAGCTACTTTGTGGTTTTTATCTGCAGATATTTCCTTTATTACCATAAGCTTCAAAGCGCTCTCAAATACTCTATTGCAGATTCCACGAAAACAGTGTTATCAAACTCATCAATGAAAAGAATAGTGTACATCTGTGAGATGAATTCACACATCAGAAAGCAGTTTTTCAGAAAGCTTCCTTTTGGTTTTAATCTCCGGATATTTCCTCTGTCACCATTGGCTTCAATGAGCTGCCAAATATCCTATTGCAGATTCCGCAAAAACAGTGTTATCAAACTGCTCAATGAAAAGAATGACGTAGCTCTGTGAGATGAATTCACACATCACAAAGCATTTTCTCAGAAAGCTCCTTTTTACTTTTAATCTGAGGATATATTTTTTTCACTGTAGTCCTCAATGTGCTCCCAAATATCCCTTTGTAGATTCCACGAAAACAGTGTTAGCACGCCCCTCCATGAAAAGAATGATGTAACTCTGTGACATGAATGCACACATCAGAAAGAACTTTCCAGAAATCTTCTTTCAAGTTCTTATCTAAGGATATTTCGTTTGTCACCTTAGGTGTCAATGCGATCCAAAATATTCCTTCTCAGATTCCCCAAAATTGTGCTACCAAACTAATCCATGTAAAGAATTGCGCAACTCTGTGAGATGAATTAACACATCACAAAGTGCTTCCTCAAAAAGCTTCTTTCTAGCTTTTGTATGAGGTTAGTTCCTTTTTCACCATAGGCCTCAATGCGCTCATGAATATCCCTTTGCAGATTCCACGAAAACACTGTTAGCAAACAGCTCCATGAAAAGAAATGTGTAATTCTGTGAGTTGAATTCACATTTCAGAAAACAGTTTCTCAGAAAGCTTCTTTCTGGTTTTTGTCTGGAGATATTTCCTTTGTCAACATATTCTTGAAAGTGCTCCCAAATATCCTATTGCAAAATCCACAAAAACAGTGTTATCAATCTTGTCAATGAAAACAACAGTGTTTCTCTGTGAGTTGAATTCACACATCCAAAAGTAGTTTCTCAGAAATCTTCTTTCTAGTTTTTATCTGAGGATATTTCCTTTTTCACCATAGGCTTCAAAGTGCTCCCATATATCACTTTGCAGATTCCACAAAAACAGGATTTACAAACTGCTCCATGAAAAAGAAAGGTGTAAATCTGTGGGATGAATTCACACATCATAAACCTGTTTCTCAGAAAGCTACTTTCTAATTTTCATATGAGTATATATTTTTTTCCATGATAGGCCTCAATGTACTCCCATATATCCTTTTGCAGATTCCAAAAATACAGCGTTAACAAACTTCTCCATGAAAAGAGAGCTGTAGGTCTGTTGGATTAATTCATACAGCACAAAGAACTTCGTCAGAAAGATTCCTTCTAGTTCTCATGTGAGAACATTTCGTTTGTCACCATGTTCATCAAAGCAATCCAAATTATCTCTTCTCACATTCCCCAAACCAGTGCTACCAAACTGATCCATGAAAAGAATCCTGTAACTCTGTGAGATGAATTAACTGTGTTAGCAAACTGGTCACTGAAGAGAGAAGTATCACTCTGTGAGTTGCATTCACACATTGGAAAGCAGTTTTGCAGAACGCTTCCTTCCAGTTTTTATCTGAGGCTATTTCCTTTTCCCCGTAGCCCTCAATGAGCTCCGAAATATCACTTTGCAGAATCCAGGAAAACAGTGGTAGCAAACTGCTACAAGAAGGGAAGGTGAATCTCTGTGTGGTGAATTGACACATCACAAAGCAATTTCGGAGACAGCTTCTTTCTCGTTACAATCTGATAATGTTTCCGTTTTCACCGTGGGCCGTCATTGCGCTCCCAGATATCACTATGCAGATTCCACGAAAAAGGTGTTAGTGAACGGCTTCGTGAAGACTAAGTGGTAACTCTGTGAGATGAATTCATGATTCACTGAGAAGTTACTCACAAACTTCTTTCCAGTTTTAATTTCACGATATTTCCTTGGTCATCATAAGCTTCATTGCACTGAGAAATAGCCCAGTGCAGATTTCAATAAAACAGTGTTAGCAAACGGATCAACAAAAAGGTGCTTGTAAGTCTAGGAGTCGCATTCACATGTCACAATGCAGTTTCTCCGAACACTTCTTTCCAGTTTTTATCTGAGGACATTTCTTTTTTCACCATATCCTCCGTGCACTCCCAAGAGTGGTGTAACCCTTTGAAATGAATTCACACCTCACAAAGCTGTTTCTCAGAAAGCTGCACTCCGATTTTTCTCGGAAGATATTGCCTTTCTCCCCATACTCTTCAAACCCATCCGAAATATCAGTTCTCAGAAGCCACCAAAACAGTGCTAGGAAACGGCTCCAAGAAACAGTGGTGTAACTCGGTGAGATGTAGTTACATATGTGAAAACAATTTCTGAGGAAGCTTCTTTCATTTTTATCTGAGAATACTTCCTTTGTCACGGTAAGCTGCATAGCTCTAAGAAGTCTCTCATTGCGGATTTCAAGAAAACGGTCTTGTCAAACTCATCACTGAAGAGAAAAATGTTACTCTGTGAGGTGCACTCACACAGCGCAATGCAGTTTCTCACAAAGCTTCTTTCCAGTGTGCATCTGAGGCTATTTCCTTTTCACTGGAGCCCTCAATGAGCTCCCAAATATCACTTTGCAAATTCCATGAGAGCAGTCTTAGCGAAGGGCTTCAGGAGGAGAAAGCTGCAATTCTGTGATATGAATTCACAGATCACAAAGAAGTTTCTCAGAAAGCCTCTTTCTCATTTGTAACGGAGGATATTTCCTTTGGCCCCGTAGTCCTCAAAGGGATCTGAAATATCAGTTTCCAGATTCCACAGAAACAGGTGTAGCCAACGGCTCCATAAAATACACATGTAGTTCAGTGAGTTGAAGTCACTCATTACAAAGCAGTTTCTGAGAAAGCTTCTTTCTTTTTTGAGCTGAGGTTTTTTGTGGTCTCAGAGCTCCACCATGAGTCTTATTGCAAATTCTGCGAAAACACTTTAGCTAGTTTCTCAATGAAAACAGTGAGGTAACTCTGTTTGCTGAGTTCACCCACAGCAAAGAAGTTTCTGAGAAGGTTTCTCTGCAGATTTGTCTGAGGAGATTTCATGATTCACCATGAGATTCAACAATATCCAAGATATCACTCGTGAGGTTCTACAAACATAGTGCTATCAAACTCCTCCATGAAAGAGTGGTGTAACCCTTTGAAATGAATTCACACATCACAAAGCAGTTTCTCTGAAAACCTCATTCCGGTTTTTCATGGAGGGTATTTCCTGTCCCCCTATACTCTTCAAACCCATCCGAAATATCAGTTCTCAGAATCCACAAAAACAGTGCTAGGAAACGGCTCCAACACACAGTGATGTATCTCTGGGAGGTGAAGTCACATATCTGAAAGCAATTTCTGAGGAAACCTCTTTCTTTTTTATCTGAGGATACTTCCTTTGTCTTGGTGGGCTGCCTAGCTCTTAGAAATATCCCATTGTGTATATCAAGAAAACGGTGTTGTCATCACTGTAGAGAAAAGTGTAACTCTGTGAGGTGCATTCACACATCGCAATGCAGTTTCTCAGAAAGCTTCTTTCCAGTTTTTATCTGAGGATATTTTCTTTTCACCGTAGTCCTCAATAAGCTCCCAAATATTGCACAAAAACAGTTCTTTCAAACTGCTCCATCAAACATATGTTTAATTGTATGAGATGAATGCACCCATCACAAAGCAGTTTCTCTGAAAGCATCTTTCGTGATTTCATCTGAAGATGTTTCCTTGCTTACCACATGTCTCAATGATCCCCAAATGTCCCTTGGCAGATGCGTCAAAGACACAGTTCCCAAATTTCTGAATCAGAATTCATACAACAGAAATTGGTTTCTCGGAAAGCTTCTTTCTTGTTTTTATCTGCAGATACTTCCTTTTTCACCAAAGGCTTCAGTGTGGTCCAAAGTATCCTTTGTTAGATTTTACACCGTGTTTCCACATTGCTTAATGAAAAAAGAGGTTTAACTCTGTGTGTGGAATGGACATGTCACAAATCAGTTTCTTTGAAAGCTGCTCTCTAGTTTTTATCTCACTTTATTTCCTGTTTCATATAGGCCTAAATGAGCTCCCGAATATCCCTTTGCAGATTCCACAAAAACAGTGTTACCAAACTTTGCCATGAAAAATAAGGTTTAATTCTCTGACAGGAGTTCATACAACAAAAAGCAGTTTATTGGAAAGCTCCTTTCTAGTTTTTATTTGAGGTTCTCTCCCAAATATCCCTTCTCAGATTCCACAAAAACAGTGATTTCAAACTGCTGAATTGAAAAAAAGGTTAAACTTCTTGAGATGAATGAACACATCACAAAGCAGTTTCTCAGAAACCTTATTTCTAGTTTTATCTGAAGATATTTCCTTGCTCTCTATAAGCCTCAATTCCCCCCGGAATATCCTTTCATTGATTTCTCAAAGGCAGAGTTTCCAAACTGTGCAATATAAAGAAAGTTTTACCTCTGTGAGATGAATGCAAATATCACAAAGCCATTTCTCTGAGAGTTTCTTTCTTGTTTTCACTTGAAGATATTTAATAATTCACCATTGGTCTCAGGGAGACCCACGTGTCCCTTCACGGATTCATCAACGACAGAGTCTACAAAGAGCGCAATGTAAAGAAAGTTTTATCTCTGTGAGAGGAATTCACACAAGGCAAAGCACTTTCTCAGAAAGGTTCTTTCTATTTTTTATCTGAGAATATTTATTTTTCACCATAGTCTTCAATGCTCTCTGAAAATCCCTTCTTCATTTCCACAAAAAGGGTGATTTCAAACGGCTCAATTGAAAGTATGGTTTACCTTCTTGAGATGAATTCACACATCACAAAGCAGTTTCTCAGAAAGCTTCCTTCTAGTTTTCTTCTGAATATATTTCCTTGATTACCATAGGTCTCAACACACCCCCGAATGTCCTTTCGTGTATTCTTCAAAGAGAAAGATTTGAAACTGCACAATGTAAAGGAAGGTTTAACTCAATCAGATCAATGCACGTGTCACAAAGTAGTTCCTCAGAAAGCTTCCTTCTAGTTTTATCTGAAGATTTTTCCTTTTTCGTAATAGGCTTCAATGGTCTCTGAAATAACACTTTGTGTATTTTACACAAACAGTGTTTCCACACTGCTCAGTGAAAAGAGAGGTATAATTGTGTGTGTAGGCCTCAATGGACCCCAAGTGTCCCTTCATGAATTCGTCAGTGACAGAGTCTACAAACTCTGAAATGTAAAGTAAGGTTTAACTCTGTGAGGTGAATGCACATATCATAAAGTAGTTTCTCGGAATGTTCTTTTTAGTTTTTAATTGAGGATATTTTCTTTCTCACCATTGGCTTCAATGCTCTCCCAAATATCTCTTCTCAGATTAAACAAAGACATTGATTTTAGACAGGCCATTGAAAAGAAAGGTTTAATTCTGTGAAATGAATGAACATATCACAAAGCAGTTTCTCAGAATGCTTCTTTCTAGTTTTTATTTGAGGATATTTCATTTCTCACTGTAGGCTTCAAATGTGCTCTGAAATATGCCTTGGTAATTTTACACAATCAATGTTTCTATGCTACTCAGTGAAAAGAGTGGCATAATTCTGTGAGTGGAATGCAAACATCACAAAGCAGTTTCTCAGACAGATTCTCTCATGTTTTTATCTGAAGATATTTCCTTTTTCACCATAGTCCTCAATGTACTCCTAAGTATCCCTTTGCAGATTCCACAAAAACAGTGTTACCAAACTGAACAATGAAAACGAAAGATGTAACTCTGTGAGAAGATTTCACACAACACAAAGCAGTTTCTCAGAAAGCTTCTTTCTAGGTTTTATCTGAGGATATTTCCATTTTCACCATTGGCTTCAATGCTCTCCCAAAATATCCCTTCTGAGATTAAACAAAGACATTGAGTTCAGACAGGTCATCGAAAAGAAAAGTTTAACTCTGTGAAATGAATGAACATATCACAAAGCAGTTTTTCAGAAAGCTTCTTTCTAGTTTTTATCTGAAGATATTTCCATTTTTACCTTCGGCTTCACTGTACTCCAATATATCCCTTCTTAGGTTTTACACAAACAGTGTTTCCACACTGCTCAAGGAAAAGGAATGTGTAGCTCTTTGAGTGGAATTCACACATCATTCAGCAGTCTCTCAGGAAGAGTCTCTCCAGCTTTTATCTGAAGACATTTGTTTTTCACGACATCCCCAATGCACCCCCAAGTGTCCTTTCATGGATTCGTCAAAGACAGAGTCTACAAACTGTGTAATGTACAGAAAGATTTATTTCTTGATATGAATGCACCTATCCCACAGCAGGTTCTCAGAAAGCTTCTTTCTAGTTTATATCTGAGAATATTTCCTTTTTCACTCTAGGCTTCAATGATCTCAATGCAATCTTATATGTCCATCGGTAGATTTTACAATAACAGTGTTTCCACACTGCTCAATGAAAAGAGAAGTATAGCTTCGTGAGTGGAATGCATACATCACAAAGCAATTTTTCAGTAAGCTTCTCTCCAGTTTTTATATGAAGATATTTCCTTTTTCACCTTAGGCCTCATTGCTTTCCCAAATATCCCTTTCCAGATTATACAAGAACAGTGTTACCAAACTGCCCAATGAAAAAAAAGTTTAACTCTGATAGAGAAATTCACCCAACACGAAGCACTTTCTGGAAAAGCTTCTTTCTATCTTTTACTTCAGGATATATCCTTTTGCGCCACAGGCTTCAATGCTCTCCCATGTATCCTAACTTAGATTCCACAAAAAGTCTGATTTTAAACTGCTGAATCAAAAGGAAGGTTTACCTATATGTGAGGAATGCACACATCATAAAGGAGTTTCTCAAAAATGTTCTTTCTAGTTTTCCTCTGCAGATATTTCCTTGTTCACTTTAGGCCTCAATGCACCCCGAATGTCCTTTCGCAGATTCGTCAAAGACAGAGTTTCCAAACTGCACAATGTAACGAAAGGTTTAAGTCTGTGAGATGAATGCACATGCACAAAGCAGTTTCTCAGAAAGCTTCTTTCTAGTTTTCATCTCAGGATATTTCCTTTTTCAGCATAGTCTTCCAGGTTCTCCAAAATATTCCTTCTCAGATTACACAAAAACATTGTTTTCAAACTGCTTTATCTAAAGTAAAGTTAACTTTCTTAGCTGAATGAATACATCACAAAGAAGTTTCTCTGGAAGCTTCTTTCTAGTTTTCATCTGAAGGTATCTCCTTGCCCTCCATAGGCCTCAATGCACCCCCAAATGTAACTTCACGGATACATCAAAGAAAGATTTTCCATACTGGGCAATGTGAAGAAAGGTTTAGTTCTGTGAAGTGAACGCACATATCACAAAGCAGTTTCTTGGAAAGCTTCTTTCTAGTTTTCATCTGAGGATATTTCCTTTTTCACTGTAGGATTCATTGCATTCCCAAATATCCCTTCTCAGATTCCACAAAACCAGGGTCCCTTGGTAGATTTTACACAAACAGTGTTTCCACACTGCTCAATGAAAAGACAAGTATAGTTCTGTGAGTGGAATGTATGCATGAAAAAGCCACTTGTCAGAAATCTTCTCTCCAGTTTTTATTTGAAGATATTCCTTTTTCACCCTAGACCTCAATGTGCTCCTGAATATCCCTTGGTAGATTCCATTAAAACAGAGTAAACAAAATTTTCAATAAAAAGAAAAGATTAACTCTTTGGGAAGATTTCACACAACACAAAGCTCTTCCTCGGAGAGCTCCTTTCTAGTTTTAATCTGAGGATATTTCATTTTTCGCCATAGGCTTCAATCCCCTCCCAAATATCCCTTCTAAGATTCCACAAAAACTGTGGTTTCAAACTGCTCAAACCAAAGTTTTAACTCCATGAGATGAATGCACACATCACAAAGAAGTTTCTCAGAAAGGTTCTTTCTAGTTTTCACCTGAAGATGTTTTCTTGCTCACCGTAGACCTTAAAGGGCTTCCCAATATCTCTTTGCAAATACGTCAAAGACAGAGTTTGCAAACTGTGCAATGAAAACTAAGGTTTAACTCTGTGAGATGAATGCACATATCACAAACCAGTTTCTTGGAAAGCTTCTTTCTAGTTTTTATCTGAGGATATTTCCTTTTTCACCATAGTCTCCATGCTCTCCAAAATATTCCTTCTCAGATTACACATAAACATTGATTTCAAACTGCTCAATCAAAAGTAAGGTTAACTCTCTGAGATGAATGAACACACTACAGAGCAGTTTCTCAGGAAGCTGATTCAAGATTTCATCTGAAGGTATTTCCTTACCCTCCATTACCCTGATATGCACCCGAATGTCCCTTTGTGCATATGTCAGAGACAGAGTATCCAAACTGGGCAATGTAAATTAAGCATTTTTATGTGAGGTGAATGCACATATCTAAAATTAGTTTCTAGAATGCTTCCCTCTATTTTTTATCGTATGTTTACTGTTTCACCATAGGCTTCAATGTGTTCCAAAATATCCTTGGTAGATTTACACAAACAGTATTTCCACACTGCTCAATGAAAAGAGAAGTATAACTCTGTGAGTGGAACGCACGAATCACAAAGCCGTTTCTCTTTCTCTGCAGTTTTTATTTACAGATATTTTCTTTTTCATCCAAGGCCTCACTGCACTCCCGAATATCCCTTTGCACATTCCACAAAATCAGTGTTAACAAACTGCTCAATAAAAGTAAAGTTTTAACTCTTTGAGAAGTTTTCACACAGCACAAAGCACTTCCTCAGAAAGCTTCTTTCTAGTTTTTATCTGAGGATATTTAGTTTTTCACCATAGGCTTCAATGCTCTCCAAAACATCCCTCCTCAGATTCCACAAAAACAGTGGTTTCAAACTGCTCAATCTGAAATGTTTAACTCTATGAGATGAATGCCCCCATCACAAAGCAGTATCTCAGAAAACTTCTTTCTATGTTTCATCTGAAGATATTTCCTTGCTCATGATAGGCCTCAATGTGCCCCCGAATGTCCCGTCACAGATTCGTCAAAGACAGTTTCCATACTGCTGAATGAAGGGAAATGTTGGACTCTGTGAGAGGAATTCACACAACTCAAATAAATTTCTTGGAAAACTTCTTTCTAGTTTTTATCTGAAGATAATTCCTTTTTCACCATAAGCTTCATTTTGCTCCAAAATCTCCCCTGGAAGATTTTGCACAGTGTTTCCACACTGCTCAATGAAAAGGGAGGTATACGCCCGGCCGAAGATATTTCATTCTTCACAATAGGCCTCAATATGGCCCCAAGTCTTTGTACTTGGAGTCCTCAAAGACTAAGTCTGCAAACTGCACAACAAAAAGGTGTGAAACTGTGAGATGAATTTACAGAACACAAAGCCCTTTCTCTGAAAGCTTCTTTCTAGTTTTTATGTGAGGACTTTTCCTTTTTCACTGAAGGCTTCTATGTGTTCCCAAATACCCCTTCTCAGATTACACAAAAAAGTTGATTTCAGACTGCTCAATGAAAAGAGGGGTTTAACTCTATGACATGAATGAACACATCACAAAGCAGTTCCTGAGAAAGCTTCTTCCTAGTTTTCATCTGAAGATACTTCATTCTCACCATAGGACTCAATGCGCCCCTGAAAGTTCCTTCCTGTGGATGTATCAAAGACAGAGTTTCCAAACTGTGCAATGTAAGGAAAGGTTTAACTCTGAAAGAATGTACACATCACAATGCAGTCTCTCAGAAATATTTTTTCTACTTTTTTTGTCTTTTTTTTATTATACTTTAAGTTCTAGGGTACATGTGCATAACGTGCAGGTTAGTTACATATGTATACTTGTGCCATGTTGCTGTGCTGCACCCATCAACTCGTCAGCACCCATCAACTCGTCATTTACATCAGGTATAACTCCCAATGCAATCCCTCCCCCCTCCCCCCGCCCCCATCCCCATGATAGGCCCCGGTGTGTGATATTCCCCTTCCTGAGTCCAAGTGATCTCATTGTTCAGTTCCCACCTATGAGTGAGAACATGCGGTGTTTGGTTTTCTGTTCTTGTGATAGTTTGCTAAGAATGATGGTTTCCAGCTGCATCCATGTCCCTACAAAGGACACAAACTCATCCTTTTTGATGGCTGCATAGTATTCCATGGTGTATATGTGCCACATTTTCTTATTCCAGTCTGTCACTGATGGACATTTCGGTTGATTCCAAGTCCTTGCTATTGTGAATAGTGCTGCAATAAACATACGTGTGCCTGTGTCTTTATAGCAGCATGATTTATAATCCTTTGGGTATATACCCAGTAATGGGATGGCTGGGTCATATGGTACATCTAGTTCTAGATCCTTGAGGAATCGTCATACTGTTTTCCATAATGGTTGAACTAGTTTACAATCCCACCAACAGTGTAAAAGTGTTCCTATTTCTCCACATCCTCTCCAGCACCTGTTGTTTCCTGACTTTTTAATGATCGCCATTCTAACTGGAGTGAGATGGTACCTCATTGTGGCTTTGATTTGCATTTCTCTGATGGCCAGTGTTGATGAGCATTTTTTCTTGTGTCTGTTGGGTGTATGAATGTCTTCTTTTGAGAAATGTCTGTTCATATCCTTTGCCCACTTTTTGATGGGGCTGTTTGTTTTTCTCTTGTAAATTAGTTTGAGTTCTTTGTAGGTTCTGGATATTAGCCCTTTGTCGGATGAGTAGATTGCAAAAATTTTCTACCATTCTGTAGGTTGCCTGCTCACTCTGATGGTAGTTTCTTTTGCTGTACAGAAGCTCTTTAGTTTAATGAGATCCCATTTGTCAATTTTGGCTTTTGTTGCCCTTGCTTTTGGTGTTTTAGACATGAAGTCTTTGCCCATGCCTATGTCCTGAATGGTACTACCTAGGTTTTCCTATTTTTTCTACTTTTTATCTGACGATATTTCCTTTTTCACCATAGGCAATGATGCACTCTGAAATATCCCTTCATAGGTTTTACACAAACAGTGTTTCCACACTACTCAAGGAAAAGAGAAGGATAACTCTGTGAGTGAAATTCACATATCATTCAGCAGTACCTCAGAAAACTTCTCTCCAGTTTTTATCTGAGGATATTTCCTTTTTCACCGTAGGGTCAACTCGGTCCCGAATATCCCTTTAAAGGTTCCACAAAAACAGTGTCACTACACTCCTCAGAGAAAAGAAACAATCATCTCTATGAGACGATTTCATACATCACAAAGCAGCTTCTTGGAAAGCTTCTTTCTAATTTTTATTTGAGGATATTTCCTTTTTCACTGTGGGCTTCATTGCATTCCCAAATATCCCTTCTCAAAAACAGTGATTTCAAACAGCTTCATCCAAAGAATAGTTTAACTCAATGAGATGAATGCACACTTCACAAAGTAGTTTAACAGAAATCTTCTTTCTCGTTTTCCTCAGAAGATATTTCATTGTTCACCATAGGCCTCAATGTGCCCCCTAGTGTCCCCTTGTGGATTCCTCAAAGACAGAGTCTATAAACTGTGCAATGTAAAGAAAGGTTTAACTGTGTGAGATTAATGCACCTATCACAAAGCTCTTTCTCAGAAAGCTTCTTTCTGGTTTTTATCTGAGGATATATCCATTTTCATTATATGCTTCAATGCGATCCCAAATATCCTACTCAGATGACACAAAAACATTGATTTCAGACTGCTCAATGAAAAGAAAGGTTTAACTCTATGGGATGAATGAACGCATCCCAAAACAGTTTCTTAGAAAGATTCTTTCTAATTTTCATCTGTAGAGATTTCCTGTTTCACCATAGGCCTCAATGTGCTCCCGAATATCCATTTGCAGATTATACAAAAACAGTGTTACCAAACTGCTCAATGAAAAGAAAGATTTAACTCTGTGAGAGGAAATCACAAAACAGAAAGAACTTCCTGCTAAAGCTTCTTTCTAGTCTTACCTGAAGATATTTCCTTTTTCACTACAGGCTTCAATGCTGTCCCAAGTATACCTTCTCAGATTCCACAAAAACAGTGATTCCAAACTATACAATAGAAAGAATGGTTTACATCTTAGAGATAAATGTGCACATCACAAAGCAGTTTCTCAGAAAGTTTCTTTGTAGTTCTCCTCTGAAGATATTTCCTTGTTCTCCATAGGCCTAAATGCGACCTCAAGTGTCCCTTCATAGAATCGTCAAAGACAGAGTCTACTAACTGTGCAATAAGAAGAAATGTTAAACTATCTGAGATGAATGCACCTATCACAAAGTAGTTTCTCGGAAAGCTTCTTTCTAGTATTTTTCTGAGGGTATTTCCTTTTTCACTATATGCTTCAATGTGTTCCCAAATATCCCTTCTCAGATGACATAAAAACATTTATTTCAGAATGCTCAAGGAAAAGAAAGGTTTAAATCTATGGGATGAATGAACATATCACAAAGCAGTTTCTCAGAAAGATTCTTTCTAATTTTCATCTGAAGATATTTCCTGGTTCACCATAGGCCTCATTGGGTCCCCAAATGTCTCTTTACGGATACATCAAAGACAGAGTTTCCAAGCTGTGCAATATGAAGAAACGTTTAACTCTGTAAGATGAATGCACATATTACAAAACAGTTTCTTGGAAAGTTACTTTCTAGTTTTTATCTGAGAATTTTTTTTTTCCACCATAGGATTCAATACGCTCTGAAATACCCCTTCTTGGGTTTCACACAAACAGAGTTTCCACACTGCTCAAGGAAAAGAGATGTATAACTCTGAGTGGAATTCACGTATCATACAGCAGTTTGTCAGAAAGTTTCTTGCCAGTTTTTCTCTGAAAATATTTCGTTTCTCACTATAGGCTCAATGCGCTACCGAAGATCCCTTCACAGATTCCACAAAAGCAGTACTACTAAACTGAACAATGAAAAGAAAGGTTTAACTCAGTTAGATGATTTCACACATCACAAAGCACTTTCTTGGAAAGTTCCCTTGAATAATTTAATGTGAGAGTATTTTGTTATTCACCATAGGCTTAAATGTGCTCCCACTATCCCTTCTCAGACACCACAGAAACAGTGATTTCAAACTATTCAGTCAAAAGAAAGTTTTAACTCTATGAGTTGAATGCACACACCACAATGTAGTTTCTCAGAAAGCTTCTTAATAGTTTTCATCTGAAGATATACCCTTGCTCAAAATAGGCCTCAATGTACCCCTGAATGTCCCTTTGTGGATATGTCAAAGTCGTATTTTCTAAACTGTGGATTGTAAAGAAAGTTTTAACTCTGTGAAATGGATTCACATATCACAATGCAGTTTCTCAGAAAGCCTCTTTCTAGTTTTTTTCTTAGGATATTTCCTTTTTCACCACAGTCCTTAATGTGCTCCAGAATATCCCTTTTCAGATTCCACCAAAACAGTGTTACCATACTCTGCATTGAAAATTAAGGTTTATCTCTGTCAGAGGATTTCACACAACACAAACTAGTTTCTCAGGAAGCCTCTCTCTCTTTTTTATTTGAGGATATTTCCTTCTTCACCATAGGCTTCAATGCTCTCCCAAATATCCTTCTCAGATTCCAAAAAAAAGAGTGATTTCACAATGCTCAATCCAAAGAAAGGTTTAACTCTATGAAATGAGGACCCACAACACAAGGCTATTTCTCAGAAAGCTTCATTCTAGTTTTCGTCTGAAGATATTTCCCTGCTCACCATAAACATCAATGCATCCCTGAATGCCCTTCCATGGATTGCTCAAAGACAGATTTTCCATTTTATGCAATGTAAAGAGAGGTTTAACTCTGTGGGATGAATGAACATATCACAAAGCAGTTTCTCATAAAGCTTCTTTCAAGTTTTTATCTGAGGATATTTCCTTTTTCACCGTAGACTTCGATGCAATCTGCAATATCACTTGGTAGATTTTACACAAGCAATGTCTCCATACTGCTCAATGAAAAGAGAGGTATAACTCTGAGTGGAATGCACACATCACAAAGCAATTACTCATAAAGCTTCTCTCCAGTTTTTATCTGAAGATATCTCCTTTTGCACCACTGGCCTCAGTGTGCTCGTGACTATCCCTTTGCAGATGATACAAAAACAGTGTTGCCAAAGTGCTCAATGAAAAGAAAGGTTTAACTCTGCAAGAGGAATTCACAGACCACAAACAAATTTCTCAGAGAAATTCTTTCTAGTTTTTAATCTGAGGAATTTTCCTTTTTCACTATAGGCTTCAATGATCTCTCAAATATACCTTCTCTGATTCCACAAAAACAGTGATTTGAAACTGCTCAATTGAAAGAAAAGTTTACCTCTATAAGATGTGTGTACACATTACACAGCAGTTTCTTAGAAAGCTTCTTTAAAATTTTCCTCTGCAGATATTCCTTTGTTCACCATAGGCCTCAATGCGACTCCAAGTGTACCTTTGCGGATTCGTCTAAGTCAGAGTGTACAAACTGCTCAATGTAAGGAAAGGTTTAACTGTGTGAGATGGATGCCATTATCACAAAGCAGTGTCTCAGAAAGACTCTTTCTAGTTTTTATCTGAGGATATTTCCTTTTTCACTATAGAATTCAATGTGTTCCCAAATATCCCTTCTCAGATGACACAAAAACATTCATTTCAGACTGCTCAATGAAAAGAAAGGTTTAACTCTATGGGATTAAGGAACACATCACAAAGCAGTTTCTCAGAAGGCTTCCTTCTAGTTTTCATCTGAAGATATTTCCTGTTTCACCATAGTCCTCAATGCGCACCTGGACGTGCTTTCATGGATTCCTTAAAGAAAGAGTTTCTAAACTATGGAATGTACAAAAGGTTTAATTCTGTCAGATGAATGCATATATCATAAGGCAGTTTCTTCAAAACTTTTTTGTTGTTTTTATCTGAGGATATTTCCTATTTCACCTTTTTCACTTCAATGGTCTCCAAAATATCCCATGGTAGATTTTATACTGGCAGTGCTTCCACACTGCTCAATGAAAAGGCAGGTATAATTCTGTGAATGGAATGCACATATAACAAAGCAGTTTCTCATAAAGCTTCTCTCCAGTTTTTATCTGAAGGTATTTCCTTGTTCACCTTAGGCCTCAATATGTCCCCGAGTGTCTCTTCACTGATACTTCAAAGACAGCATTCCCAAACTGTGCAATGTAAAGAAAGGTTTAGCTCTGTGAGATGGATGCACATATCACAAAGCAATTTCTCAGTTTTTATTTGAGGATATTTCCTTTGTCACCACAGGCTTCATTGCTTTCCCAGATATCCCTTCATAGGTTTTACACAAGCAGTGTTTCCACATTGCTCAATGAAAAGAGAGGTATAACTCTGAGTGTGATGCACACATCACAAAGCAGTTTCTCAGGATGTTTCTTTCTAGTTTTTATCTGATGATATTTCTTTTTTCACCGTAGGTCTCAAAGAACTCCTGAATATCCCTTTGCAGATTCCAAAAAAACAGTGTTATCAAACTGCTAAGTGAGAAGTAAGGTTTAACTCTGTGAGAAGATTACACACAACACAAAAGCAGTTTCTCGGAATATTTCATTTCTAGTTTTTATTTGAGGATATTCCCTTTTTCAGTATAGACTTCAATGCAATCCCAAATATCCCTTCTAAGATTACACAACAACAGTGATTTCAAACTGCCCTATCAAAAGACAGGTTTCATTTTATGAGATGAATGCATGTATCACAAAGCAGTTTCTAAGAAAGATTCTTTCTAGTTTTCATCTGAAGACATTTCCTGGTTCCACATAGGCATCAGTGCACCACCAAATGTCCTTTCACAGATTCCTCAAGGACAGCGTTTCCAAACTGGGCAACGTAAAAAATTGTTTAACTCAGTGAGTTGAATGCACATATCACAAAACAATTTCTAAGAAATCTTCTTTGTTGTTTTTATCTGAGGATATTTCCTTTTTCACCTCAGGCTTCAATACACTTCCAAATATCCATTGGTAGAATTGAGACAAACAGACTTTCCACACAGCTCAGTGAAAGGAGAGATATAACTCTGTGAATGGAATGCATACATCACAAAGCAGTTTCTCATTCAGCTTCTCTCTAGTTTTTATCTGAAGACATTTCCTTTTTGATCGTAGGCGTCAATGTGCTCCCCAATATCCCTTTGCAGATTCCACATAAACATTGTTACCTAATTACTCTATGAACATAAAAGTTTAACTCGTTGAGAGGAATTCACACAACACAAAACACTTTCTTGGAAACCTTCTTCTAGTTTTTACCTGAAGATATTTGCTTTTTCACTCTAGGCTTCAATGCTCTCCCAAATATATCTTTTCCAATTTCACAAAAACAGTGACTTAAAACTGCTCAATCAAAAGAACGGTTTAACTCTATGAAATGAATGCAAATATCACAAAGCAGTTTTTCTGAAATCTTCTTTCTAGTTTCCAACTGAAGATATTTCCTTGCTCACCATAGGCTTCAATATGCCCCCAAATGTCCTTTCATGGATACATCAAAGGCAGATTTTCCTACCTGCACAGTGCAAAGAAAGGTTTAACTCTGTGAGATGGATATACATATAACAAAGCAGTTTCTTGGAATGCTTCTTTCTATTTTTTATCTGTGTATATTTCCTTTTTCACTATATGCCTCAATGAGCTCCCAAATATCCCTTTGCAGAATCCACAGAAACAGTGATATGAAACTGTGAAATCAAAAGTAAGTTTTATTTCTGTGACAGGATATCAACAACACCAAACAGTTTCTCAGAAAGCTTCTTTCTAGTTTTTATCTGAGAATATTTAGTTTTTCATCATAGGCTTAAACGTGCTCCCAATATCCCTTCTCAGGTACCAAAAGAAGAGTGATTACACATGACACAATTGAAAAAAAGTTTAACTGTATGAGATGAATGCACATCACAAAGCAGTTTCTCAGAAAGCTTCTATTAAGTTTTCATCTGAAGTTATTTCATTGCTCAAAGTAGGCCTCAATACAGCCCCAAATGTCCTTTTGTAGATTCATCAAAGACAGTTTCCAAACTGTGCAATGTAAAGAAAGGTTTAACTCTGTGAGAGGAATGCATGTATCACAAAGCAGTTTCTCTGAAAACTTCTTTCTAGTTTTTATGTCAGAATATTTCCTTTTTTACCATAGTATTCAATGCGCTCCAAAATATCCCTTAGTAGACTTTACACAAACTGTTTCCACAGTGCTCAAAGAAAGGAGAGGTATAACTCTGCATGTGGAATGCACATATCACAAAGCAGTTTTTCATAACACTTCTCCCTAGTTTTTTTTTTTTTTTTTTTTAGGTTTTATTTTTTTTTATTTTTTATTTTTTTTTAAATTTATTTATTATTATTATACTTTAAGTTGTAGGGTACATGTGCATAACGTGCAGGTTTGTTACATATGTATACTTGTGCCATGTTGCTGTGCTGCACCCATCAACTCGTCATTTACATCAGGTATAACTCCCAATGCAATCCCTCCCCCCTCCCCCCCCCCCCCCCCTCCCCCTCCCCATGATAGGCCCCGGTGTGTGATGTTCCCCTTCCTGAGTCCGAGTGATCTCATTGTTCAGTTCCCACCTATGAGTGAGAACATGCGGTGTTTGGTTTTCTGTTCTTGTGATAGTTTGCTAACAATGATGGATTCCAGCTGCATCCAAGTCCCTACAAAGGACTCAAACTCATCCTTTTTTATGGCTGCATAGTATTCCATGGTGTATATGTGCCACATTTTCTTAATCCAATCTGTCACTGATGGACATTTGGGTTGATTCCAAGTCTTTGCTATTGTGAATAGTGCTGCAATAAACATACGTGTGCATGTGTCTTTATAGCAGCATAATTTATAATCCTTTGGGTATATACCCAGTAATGGGATGGCTGGGTCATATGGTACATCTAGTTCTAGATCCTTGAGGAATCGCCATACTGTTTTCCATAATGGTTGAACTAGTTTACAATCCCACCAACAGTGTAAAAGTGTTCCTATTTCTCCACATCCTCTCCAGCACCTGTTGTTTCCTGACTTTTTAATGATTGCCATTCTAACTGGTGTGAGATGGTATCTCATTGTGGTTTTGATTTGCATTTCTCTGATGGCCAGTGATGATGAGCATTTTTTCATGTGTCTGTTGGCTGTATGAATGTCTTCTTTTGAGAAATGTCTGTTCATGTCCTTTGCCCACTTTTTGATGGGGTTGTTTGTTTTTTTCTTGTAAATTTGTTTGAGTTCTTTGTAGGTTCTGGATATTAGCCCTTTGTCAGATGAGTAGATTGCAAAAATTTTCTCCCATTCTGTAGGTTGCCTGTTCACTCTGATGGTAGTGTCTTTTGCAGTGCAGAAGCTCTTTAGTTTAATGAGATCCCATTTGTCAATTTTGGCTTTTGCTGCCGTTGCTTTTGGTGTTTTAGACATGAAATCTTTGCCCATGCCTATGTCCTGAATGGTACTACCTAGGTTTTCCTCTAGGATTTTTATGGTATTAGGTCTAACATTTAAGTCTCTAATCCATCTTGAATTAATTTTCGTATAAGGAGTAAGGAAAGGATCCAGTTTCAGCTTTCTACTTATGGCTAGCCAATTTTCCCAGCACCATTTATTAAATAGGGAATCCTTTCCCCATTTCTTGTTTCTCTCAGGTTTGTCAAAGATCAAATGGCTGTAGATGTGTGGTATTATTTCTGAGGACTCTGTTCTGTTCCATTGGTCTATATCTCTGTTTTGGTACCAGTACCATGCTGTTTTGGTTACTGTAGCCTTGTAGTATAGTTTGAAGTCAGGTAGCGTGATGCCTCCAGCTTTGTTCTTTTGACTTAGGATTGTCTTGGAGATGCGGGCTCTTTTTTGGTTCCATATGAACTTTAAAGCAGTTTTTTCCAATTCTGTGAAGAAACTCATTGGTAGCTTGATGGGGATGGCATTGAATCTATAAATTAACTTGGGCAGTATGGCCATTTTCACGATATTGATTCTTCCTATCCATGAGCATGGTATGTTCTTCCATTTGTTTGTGTCCTCTTTGATTTCACTGAGCAGTGGTTTGTAGTTCTCCTTGAAGAGGTCCTTTACATCTCTTGTAAGTTGGATTCCTAGGTATTTTATTCTCTTTGAAGCAATTGTGAATAGAAGTTCATTCCTGATTTGGCTCTCTGTTTGTCTGTTACTGGTGTATAAGAATGCTTGTGATTTTTGCACATTAATTTTGTCTCCTGAGACTTTGCTGAAGTTGCTTATCAGCTTAAGGAGATTTTGGGCTGCGATAATGGGGTTTTCTAAATATAAAATCATGTCATCTGCAAACAGGGACAATTTGACTTCTTCTTTTCCTAACTGAATACCCTTGATTTCTTTCTCTTGCCTGATTGCCCTAGCCAGAACTTCCAACACTATGTTGAATAGGAGTGGTGAGAGAGGGCATCCCTGTCTTGTGCCAGTTTTCAAAGGGAATTTTTCCAGTTTTTGCCCATTCAGTATGATATTGGCTGTGGGTTTGTCATAAATAGCTCTTATTATTTTGAGGTACGTTCCATCAATACCAAATTTATTGAGCGTTTTTAGCATGAAGGGCTGTTGAATTTTGTCAAAAGCCTTTTCTGCATCAATTGAGATAATCATGTGGTTCTTGTCTTTGGTTCTGTTTATATGCTGGATTATGTTTATTGATTTGCGAATGTTGAACCAGCCTTGCATCCCAGGGATGAAGCCCACTTGATCATGGTGGATAAGCTTTTTGATGTGTTGCTGAATCCGGTTTGCCAGTATTTTATTGAGGATTTTTGCATCGATGTTCATCAGGGATATTGGTCTAAAATTCTCTTTTTTTGTTGTGTCTCTGCCAGGCTTTGGTATCAGGATGATGTTGGCCTCATAAAATGAGTTAGGGAGGATTCCCTCTTTTTCTATTTATTGGAATAGTTTCAGAAGGAATGGTACCAACTCCTCCTTGTACCTCTGGTAGAATTCAGCTGTGAATCCATCTGGTCCTGGACTTTTTTTGGTTGGTAGGCTATTAATTGTTGCCTCAATTTCAGAGCCTGCTATTGGTCTATTCAGGGATTCAACTTCTTCCTGGTTTAGTCTTGGAAGAGTGTAAGTGTCCAGGAAATTATCCATTTCTTCTAGATTTTCCAGTTTATTTGCGTAGAGGTGTTTATAGTATTCTCTGATGGTAGTTTGTATTTCTGTGGGGTCGGTGGTGATATCCCCTTGATCATTTTTAATTGCGTCGATTTGATTCTTCTCTCTTTTCTTCTTTATTAGTCTGGCTAGTGGTCTGTCAATTTTGTTGATCTTTTCAAAAAACCAACTCCTGGATTCATTGATTTTTTGGAGGGTTTTTTGTGTCTCTATCTCCTTCAGTTCTGCTCTGATCTTAGTTATTTCTTGCCTTCTGCTAGCTTTCGAATGTGTTTGCTCTTGCTTCTCTAGTTCTTTTAATTGCGATGTTAGAGTGTCAATTTTTGATCTTTCCTGCTTTCTCTTGTGGGCATTTAGTGCTATAAATTTCCCTCTACACACTGCTTTAAATGTGTCCCAGAGATTCTGGTATGTTGTATCTTTGTTCTCATTGGTTTCAAAGAACATCTTTATTTCTGCCTTCATTTCGTTATGTACCCAGTAGTCATTCAGGAGCAGGTTGTTCAGTTTCCATGTAGTTGAGCGGTTTTGAGTGAGTTTCTTAGTCCTGAGTTCTAGTTTGATTGCACTGTGGTCTGAGAGACAGTTTGTTATAATTTCTGTTCTTGTACATTTGCTGAGGAGTGCTTTACTTCCAATTACGTGGTCAGTTTTGGAGTAAGTATGATGTGGTGCTGAGAAGAATGTATATTCTGTTGATTTGGGGTGGAGAGTTCTATAGATGTCTATTAGGTCTGCTTGCTGCAGAGATGAGTTCAATTCCTGGATATCCTTGTTAACTTTCTGTCTCGTTGATCTGTCTAATGTTGACAGTGGAGTGTTGAAGTCTCCCATTATTATTGTATGGGAGTCTAAGTCTCTTTGTAAGTCTCTAAGGACTTGCTTTATGAATCTGGGTGCTGCTGTATTGGGTGCATATATATTTAGGATAGTTAGCTCTTCCTGTTGAATTGATCCCTTTACCATTATGTAATGGCCTTCTTTGTCTCTTTTGATCTTTGATGGTTTAAAGTCTGTTTTATCAGAGACTAGTATTGCAACCCCTGCTTTTTTTTGTTCTCCATTTGCTTGGTAAATCTTCCTCCATCCCTTTATTTTGAGCCTATGTATGTCTCTGCGTGTGAGATGGGTCTCCTGAATACAGCAGACTGATGGGTCTTGACTCTTTATCCAGTTTGCCAGTCTGTGTCTTTTAATTGGAGCATTTAGTCCATTTACATTTAAGGTTAAGATTGTTATGTGTGAACTTGATCCTGCCATTATGATATTAACTGGTTATTTTGCTCATTAGTTGATGCAGTTTCTTCCTAGCCTCAATGGTCTTTACATTTTGGCATGTTTTTGCAATGGCTGGTACCGGTTGTTTCTTTCCATGTTTAGTGCTTCCTTCAGGATCTCTTGTAAGGCAGGCCTAGTGGTGACAAAATCTCTAAGCATTTGCTTATCTGTAAAGGATTTTATTTCTCCTTCACTTATGAAACTTAGTTTGGCTGGATATGAAATTCTGGGTTTAAAATTCTTTTCTTTAAGAACGTTGAATATTGGCCCCCACTCTCTTCTGGCTTGGAGAGTTTCTGCTGAGAGATCTGCTGTTAGTCTGATGGGCTTCCCTTTGTGGGTAACCCGACCTTTCTCTCTGGCTGCCCTTAAGATTTTTTCCTTCATTTCAACTTTGGTGAATCTGGCAATTATGTGTCTTGGAGTTGCTCTTCTCGAGGAGTATCTTTGTGGCGTTCTCTGTATTTCCTGGATTTGAATGTTGGCCTGCCCTACTAGGTTGGGGAAGTTCTCCTGGATGATATCCTGAAGAGTGTTTTCCAACTTGGTTCCATTTTCCCCCTCACTTTCAGGCACCCCAATCAGACGTAGATTTGGTCTTTTTACATAATCCCATACTTCTTGCAGGCTTTGTTCGTTTCTTTTTCTTCTTTTTTCTTTTGGTTTCTCTTCTCGCTTCATTTCATTCATTTGATCCTCAATCGCTGATACTCTTTCTTCCAGTTGATCGAGTCGGTTACTGAAGCTTGTGCATTTGTCACGTATTTCTCGTGTCATGGTTTTCATCTCTTTCATTTCGTTTAGGACCTTCTCTGCATTAATTACTCTAGCCATCAATTCTTCCACTTTTTTTTCAAGATTTTTAGTTTCTTTGCGCTGGGTACGTAATTCCTCCTTTAGCTCTGAGAAATTTGATGGACTGAAGCCTTCTTCTCTCATCTCATCAAAGTCATTCTCCGTCCAGCTTTGATCCGTTGCTGGCGATGAGCTGCGCTCCTTTGCCGGAGGAGATGCGCTCTTATTTTTTGAATTTCCAGCTTTTCTGCCCTGCTTTTTCCCCATCTTTGTGGTTTTATCTGCCTCTGGTCTTTGATGATGGTGATGTACGGATGGGGTTTTGGTGTAGGTGTCCTTCCTGTTTGATAGTTTTCCTTCTAACAGTCAGGACCCTCAGCTGTAGGTCTGTTGGAGATTGCTTGAGGTCCACTCCGGACCCTGTTTGCCTGGGTATCAGCAGCAGAGGCTGCAGAAGATAGAATATTTCTGAACAGCGAGTGTACCTGTCTGATTCTTGCTTTGGAAGCTTCCTCTCAGGGGTGTACTCCTCCCTGTGAGGTGTGGGGTGTCAGACTGCCCCTAGTGGGGGATGTCTCCCAGTTAGGCTACTCAGGGGTCAGGGACCCGCTTGAGCAGGGAGTGTGTCCCTTCTCAGATCTCAACCTCCGTGTTGGGAGATCCACTGCTCTCTTCAAAGCTGTCAGACAGAGTCGTTTGCATCTGTGCAGAGGTGTCTGTGTGTCTTAGTTTACTGTGCCCTGTCCCCAGAGGTGGAGTCTACAGAGACAGGCAGGTTTCCTTGAGCTGCTGTGAGCTCCACCCAGTTCGAGCTTCCCAGCAGCTTTGTTTACCTAAAGCCTCAGCAATGGCGGGCGCCCCTCCCCCAGCCTCACTGCTGCCTTGCTGGTAGATCACAGACTGCTGCGCTAGCAACGAGTGAGGCTCCGTGGGTGTGGGACCCTCCCGGCCAGGTGTGGGATACGATCTCCTGGTGTGCCTGTTTCCTAAAGCGCAGTATTGGGGTGGGAGTTACCCGATTTTCCAGGTGTTGTGTGTCTCAGTTCCCCTGGCTAGGAAAAGGGACTCCCTTCCCCCTTGCGCTTCCCAGGTGAGGCAATGCCTCGCCCTGCTTCAGCTCTTGCTGGTCGGGCTGCAGCAGCTGACCAGCTACGATCGTCCGGCACTCCCCAGTGAGATGAACCCAGTACCTCAGTTGAAAATGCAGAAATCACCGGTCTTCTGTGTCGCTCGCGCTGGGAGTTGGAGACTGGAGCTGCTCCTATTCGGCCATCTTGCTCCGCCCTTCTCCCTAGTTTTTATCTGAAGACATTTCCTTTTTTAACCATAGGCCTCAATGTGACCCCAAGTGTTCCTTCATGGATTCATCAAAGACAGAGTCTACAAACTGCAGAATGTAAAGAAAAGTTTTACTCTGTAAGATGAATGCACCTATCACAAAGCATTTTCTCAGAAAGGTTCTTTCTAGTTTTTTTTCTGAGGACATTTCCTTTTACACTGCAGACTTCAATGTGTTCCCAAATATCCCTTCTCATATGACAGATAACACTGATTTCAGACTGCTCAATGATAAGAAACATTTAAATCTGCTAGAGGAATTTACACAACACAAAGCACTTTCTTGTAAAGCTTCTTTCTAGTGTTTATCTGAAGACATTTCCTTCTCACTATAGGCTTCATTTCTCTCCGAAATATACCTTTTCAGATTCCCCAAAAATGGTGATCTCAAACTGCTCAATCAAAAAAAAGTTTTAACTCTATGAGATGAATGTACACATTACAAAGTAGTTTCTTAGAAAGCTTCTTTATAGTTTTCCTCTGAATATATTTCCTTTTCACCATAGGCCTCAATGTGACCTCTGGTGTTCCTTTGCATATTCCTCATAGACAGAGTCTACAAAGTGGGCAATGTAAAGAAAAGTTTAACCACATGAGATGATGCACCTATCACAATGCAGTTTCTCAGAAACCTTCTTTTTAGTTTTATCTGAGGATATTTTATTTTTCACCCTAGACTTAAATGCGCTCACTACATCCCTTCTCAGATGCCACAAAAACAGTGCTTTCAAACGGCTCAATCAAAAGAAAGTTTTAACTCTATGAGGTGAACACATCACAAAGCAATTTCTCAGAAAGCTTCTTTCTAGTCTTCATCTGAAGATATTTCCTTGTTCACCATAGACCTCAAGGCATCCCCACATGTACATTCACAGATTTATGAAAGACAGTCTACACACTGTGAAATGTGAAGAAAATTTTAACTCTGTGAGGTGAATGCATATATGATGAAGCAGTTTCTCAGAAGCTTCTTTTGAGATTTTATCTGAGGATATTTCCTTTTTCACCATAGGCTTCAATGTGCTCCAAAATATCCCCTCTTAGGTTTTCCACGAATGGTGTTTCCACACTGCTCAAAGAGAGAGAAGTATAACTCTGTGAGTGGGATTCAAACATCAAACAGCAGTTTCTCAGAAAGACTGTCTCCAGTTTTTATCTGAAGATATTTCCTTTTTCACCAAAAGCTCAATGTACTGCTGAATATCCCTTTGTGAATTAAATAAAAAGAGGGTTACTAAAGTTCTCAATGAAAACAAAGGTTTAACTCTGTGTGATGATTTCACACATCACAAAGCAGTTTCTCAGAAAATTCTTTCTAGTTCATATCTAAGGATATTTCGTTTTTCACCTTAGGCTTACATGTGCTCCAAATATCCCTTCTCAGATACCACAAAAACACCGATTTCCAACTGCCCAGCCAAAAGAAAGTTATACTTCTATGAGATGAATGCACACATCCCAACGCAATGTCTCAGAAAGCTTCTTCCTAGTTTTCATCTGAAGATATTTCCTGTCTCACCAATAGCCTCAATGTTCTCCCGAATATCACTTTGCGGATACCAGAAAAACAGTATTTCCAAACTGTGCAATGAAAAGTAAGGTTTAACTCTGTGAGAGCATTTCAAACAACACAAAGCATTTTCTCAGAAAGCTTCTTTCTAGTTTTTATTTGAGGACATTTCCTTTTTCACCATAGGCTTCAATGCTTTCCCAAATATACATTCTCAGATACCAAAACAAAGAGTGATCTGACAGTGCTCAATCCAAAGAAAGGCTTAACTCTATGAGATGAATGCACACATCACAAAGTAGTTTCTCAGAAAGCCTCTTTCTACTTTTCGTTTGAAGACATTTCGTTGCTCATCATAGACCTAAATGCACCCACGATTTTCCTTTCACGGGTTGTTCAAAGACAAATTTTCCAAGCTGTGCAATGTAAAGAAAGGTTTAACTCAGTGAAATGAATGAATATGTCACAAAGCACTTTCTCGGAAAGTTTCTTTGTTGTTTTTATCTGAGGATATTTCTTTTTTCACCACTTACTTCAATGTGCTTTGAAATATCACCTGGTGGATTGTACACAAACATTGTTTCCACACTGCTCAAAGAAAAAAGATGTATAACTCTGTGACTGGAATGCACACAACGCAAAAGAGTTTCTCATAAAGCTTCTCTCCAGTTTTTATATGAATATATTTCCTTTTTCACTGTAGGTCTCAATGCTCTCCCAAGTATCCCCTTTCAGATTCCACAAAAACAGTGTTACCAAACTGCTCACAGAAACGCAAGATTTAACCCTTTGAGAGGATTTCACACAACACAAAACATTTTCTTGAAAATCTTCCTTCTTGGTTTTTATTGGACGATATTTCTTTTTCATCATATGCTTCAATGTTCTTCCAAATATTCCTCAGATTCCACAAAAAGCGTGATTTCAAAATGCTCCATCAAAAGCAATGTTTAACTCTATGAGATAAATAAAAAGCAGATTATCAGAAAGCTTCTTTCTGGTTTTCATCTGAAGATATTTCCTTGCTCACTATAGGCCTCAATGCACTTGTGAATGTTCTTCCATGGATTATTCAAAGACAGAGATTCTAAGATGCACAATGTAAAGAAAGATTTAATTCTGTGGGATGAATGCACATATAACAAAGCAGTTTCTTGGAAAGCTTCTTTCATGTTTTTATCTGAGGATATTTTCTTCTTCACCACATGCTTCGATGTGCTCTAAAACATCCCTTCTTAGGTTTCACAGAAACAGTGTTTCCACACTGCTCAATGAAATGATAGGTATAACTCTTTTGAGTTGAATGCAGACATCACAAAGCAGTTTCTCAGAAATCTTCTCTCCAGTTTTTATTTGAATATATTTTCTTTATCACCATGTTTCTTATGGCATGTATGAATATCCCTTTGTAGATTCCACAGAAACAGTGACACCAAACTGCTCAATGAAAAGTAGGGCTGAACTCCTAGAAAGGATTTCACTCAAAACAAAGTAGTTTCTCAGAAAGCTTCTTTCCTGTTTTTACTTGAGGATATTTCCATTTTCACCTTAGGCTTGATGCTGTCACTGCTCAATGAAAAGAGAGGTATAACTCTGTGTGTGGAATGCACATATCACAAAGCAGTTTCTCAGAAAGCTTCTTTCCAGTTTTTATCTGAAGATATTTCCTTTCTCACCATAGGCCTCAGTGCACTCCTGAATATCCCTTTGCAGATTATTTAAAAAAACAGTGTTACCAAACTGCTCAATGAATAGAAAGGTTTAACTAGGCAATAGGAATTCACAGAAACAGAGCACTGTCTCAGAAAACTTCTTTCTAGTTTTTATCAGAAGACATTTCTTTTGTCACTATAGGCTTCAATGCTGTCCCAAGTATAACTTCTCAGATTCCACAAAAACAGTGATTTCAAACTGCTCAATTGAAAGAAATGCTTAAGTCTGTGAGATGAATGTACACCTCACAAAGCAGTTTCTCAGAATACTTCTTTATAGTATTCCTCTGAAGATATTTCCTTGTTCACTATAGGCCTCAATGCGACCCCAAGTGTCCCATAACAGATTCATCAAATACAGAGTCTACAAAGTGCACAAGGTAAAGAAAGGATTAACTCTGTGAGATGAATGCACTTATCACAAAGCAGTTTCTCAGAATGCTTCTTTCTACTATTCATCTTAACATATTTCCTTGTTCACCATAGGCCTCAATGCGCCCCCGAATATCTCTTTGCTTATATGTCAAAGATAAAATTTCCAAACTGTGCAATGTGAAGAAACTTTTAACTCTGTGAGATGAATGGACGTATCAAAAAGCAGTTTCTCAGAAATATTCTTTGTAGTTTTTATCTGAGGATATTTCCTTTTTCACACTAGGCTTCAGTGCACTCCAAAATATCCCGTGGTAGATTTTACACAATCAATGTTTCCACACAGCTCAAGGAAATTAGAGGTATAACTCTCTGAGTGGAATACCCACATCACAAAGCATTTTGTTGGAAAGCTTCTCTCCAGGTTTTATCTGAAAACATTTCCTTTTTCACCATAGGCCTCAATGCCCTTGTAATATCTCTTTGCAGATTCCTCAAAAACAGTGCTACTAAACTGCTCAAAAATAAGTAAGGTTTAACTCTGTAAGAGTATTTAAAACAGCACAAAGCAGTTTCTCGAAAAGCTTGTTTCTAGTATTTATTTGAGGATATTCCCTTTTACATTATATGCCTCAATGCTCTCCCAAATATCCCTTCTTAGATTCCACAAAAAGAGTGGTTTCAAGCTGCTCTCTTAACAGAAATGTTTAACTCTATGAAGTGAATGAACACATCACAAAGCAGAGTCTCAGAAAGCATCTTTCTAGTTTTCATCTGAAGGTATTTCACTGTTCACCATATGGCTCAAGGTGCCCCGACGTGTACCTTCTCGGATTCGACAAAGACAGAGTATACAAACTGCACAGTGTAAGGAAAGGATAAACTCTGTGAGATGAATGCACCTGTCACAAGGCAGTTTCTTGGGAATGTTCCTTCTAGTTTTTCTCTGGGGATACTTCCTTTTTCCATAGTCTTCAATGTGCTCCAAAATATCCCTTGGTACACAAACAGTGTTTCCACACTGCTCACTGAAAAGAGCGGTATAACTCTGTGAGTGGAATGCATATCTTTCAAAGCAGTTTCTCAGGAAGCTTCTCTCCAGATTTTATCTGAAGATATTTCCTTTTTCTCCATTGGCCTGATTGCGCTCCTGAATATCTCTGCGAAGGTTCAACAATAGCAGTATTACCAAGCTGTGCAATGAAAAGTAAAGTTTATCTCTGTGAGTGGAATACACACATCACAAAGCAGTTTCTCAGAAAGCTTCTTTCCAGTTTTCAACTGAAGATATTTCCTTGTTCACTATAGGCCTCAAGGCAACCCCATATGTCCCTTCGCATAGTCATGTAAGACAGAGTCTACAAACTGTGAAATGTAAAGAAAGGTTTAACTCTGTGAGATGAATGCACACATCACAAAGCAGTCTCTCAGAAAACTACCGTCTATTTTTTGTCTGAGAATATTTCCTTTTTCACCTTTGGCTTCAATGCACTCCAAAATGTATCTTGGTAAATTTTACGCACACTGTGTTTCCACAATGCTCAAAGAAAAGAGAGGTATATCTCTGTAAGTGGAATGCACATATCACAAAGCTGTTTATCAGAAATCTTATTTCCAGTTTTTATCTGAAGATGTTTCCTTTTTCACCATAGGCCTCTTTGCGATCCCGTATATCTCTTTGCAGATTCCACAAACACAGTGTTACCAAAGTGGGCAATGAAATGTAAGATTTATCTCTGTGAGAGGATTTCAGACAACACCAAGTAGTTTCTCAGAATGCTCCTTTCTAGTTTTTATTTGAGGATATTTCCTTTTTCACAGAAGGCTTCCATGCTCTCCACATATCCCTTCACAGATTCCACAAAAAGAGTGCTCAATCAGAAGAAAAGTTTAACTCCATGAGATGAATGTGCACATCACAAAGAAATTTCTCTGAAAGCTTCTTTCTAAGTTTCATCTGATAAATTTCCTGACTCATCATAGGCCTCAGTGTGCCTCTGAATGTCATTTTGTGGATTACTCAAAAATAGGGTTCCCAAGCTCCACATTGTAAAGAAAGGGTTACCTCTGTGAGAAGAATGCACATGTTACAAAGCAGTTTCTCAGAAAGCTTCTTTCCAGTTTATATATGAAGACATTTCTTTTATCATCATAGGCCTCAATGCCCTCCTGATTATCCCTTTACAGAGTGCACAAAACTGTATTACCAAACAGCTCAATGAAAAGAAACATTTAACTCTCAAGAGGAATTCACACAACACAAAGCACTTTCTCAGAAAGCTTCTTTTTAGTTTTTATCTGAAGATATTTCCTTTTTCACTGTGGGTTTCAATGGTCTCCTAAATATACCTTGTCAACTTCCACTAAAACAGTGATTTCAAACTGCCCCATCAAAAGAAGAGTTTAACTCTATGAGAAGAGTGCACACATTATAAAGTAGTTTCCCAGAAAGCTTCTTTCTAGTTTTCATCTGAAGATATTTCCTTCTTCTCTACAGGCCTCAAGGTGCCCCAACAAGTCCCTTCATGGATTCAACAAAGACAGAGTCTACAAACTGCACTATGTAAAAAAAAGTTTAACTCTGTGTGATGAATACACATGTCACAAAGCAATTTCTCGGAAAGCTTCTTTCTAGTTTATATCTGAGGATAGTTCCTTTTTTGCCATATTCTTCAATGCACTCCAAATATCCCGTGGTAGATTTTACACAAACAGTGTTTCCACACTGCTCAAAGAAAAGAGCAGTATATCTCTGTGAGTGGGATGCACACAACACAAAGTGGTATCCTGGAAAGCTTCCTATAGGCTGCAATGGTCTCCCTAATACCCCTTCTCAGATTCTAATAAAATACTGATTTCACACTGCTCAATCCAAATAAATGTTTAACTCTATGAAGTGAACGCACACATCAGAAAGCCATTTCTGAGAAATCTTCTTTCTAGTTTTCATCTGAAGATATTTCCTTGCTCACCGTAGACCTCAATATGCCCCTGAATGTCCATTCAAGGATTTCTCAAAAGCAGAGTTTCCAAACTGCTTAATGTAAAGAAAGGTTTAACACTGTGAGATGAATGTACATATCATAAAGGAATCTCTCAGAGAGCTTCTTTCTAGTGATTATCTGAGGATATTTCCTTTTTCATGATAGTCTGCAATGCGCTCCAAAATATCCCTTGGTAGATTTTACACAAACAGTGTTTCCACACTGCTCAATGAAAAGAGAGGTATAACTCTATGAGTGAAAGGCACACATCACAAAGCAGTTTCTAGGAAAGCTTCTCCTGAGGTTTTATCTGAAGATGTTTCATTATTCACCACTAGCCTGAATGCAATCCTGAATATCCATTTGCAGATTACACAAAAACCATGTTACCAACCTGCGCAAAGAAAAGAAAGGTTTATCACTGTGAGAGGAATTCACACATGCAAAGCGGTTTCTCAGAATGTTTCTATCAATTTTTATCTGAAGACATTTCCTTTTTCACCATAGGTCTCTATGGGCTCCCGAATATCCCTTTGCAGATTCCACAGAAATATGGTTACCAAACTGCTCAATAAAAAGTAAGGTTCAACTCTGTGCTAGAGTTTCAAACAACACAAAGCAAGATTTCAGAAAGTTTCCTTCTAGTTTCTGTTTGAGAATATTCCCTTTTTCATTATAGGCTTCAATGCTCTCCCAAATATCCCTTCTCAGATTCCATACAAACAGTGATTTCAAACTGCTCTATCAAAAGAAAGGTTTAACTCTGTGAAATCAGTGCACATATCACAAAGCAGTTTCTCAGGAAGCTTCTTTCTAGTTTTCATCTGAAGATATCTCCTTGCTCATCATAGGCCTCAAGGTGCCCCATGATGTCCTCTGTTGGATTCGTCAGAAACAGAGTTTCCAAACTGCACGATGTAAAGAAAGATTTAACTCTGTGAGATAAAGGCACGTATCACAAAGCAGTCTCTCGGAAACCTTCTTTATAGCTTTTGTCTGGGGATATTTCCTTTTTCTCCATAGGTTTTAATGCCCTCTGAAATATCCATATTACAAACACAGTGTTTCACCACTGCTCAGTGAAAAAAAAGGTATAACTTTGTGAGTGGAATGCACACATCACAAAGCAGTTTCTCAGAAAGCTTGTCTCCAGTTTATATATGAAGACATTTGCTTTACCACCCTAGGACTCAATGCCCTCCTGAATATCCCTTTGCAGATTATACACAAACAGTGTTACAAAACTGCTCAATGAAAATAAAGATTTAACTCTGTGAGAGGAATTCACACAACACAAAGCACTTTCTCAGAAAGCTTCTTTCCAGTTTTTATCTGAACATATCTCTGTTTTCATTGCAGGATTCAATGCTTGCCCAAATATACCTTCTCAGCTTCCACAAAAACAGTGATTTCAAAATGCTCAATAAAAAAAATGTTTAACATTATGAGATGAATGTACACACCACAAAGCAGTTTCTTAGAAAGCTTATTTATAATTTTCCTCTGAAGTTATTTCCTTACTCACCATACACCTCAAAGCACCCCCTAGTGACCCTTCATGGATTCAAAGACAGAATCTCCAAACTGTGCAATGTAAAGAAAGACTTAACTGTGAGATGAATTCACATATCACAAAGCAGTCTTTTGGAAAACTTCCTTCTAGTTTCTGTCAGATGATATTTCCTTTTTCACTATAGGCTTCAATGAGATCTTAAATATCTCTTGTCAGATTTTACGCATTCAGTGTTTCCACAGTGTTCAATGAAAAAGCAGCATAAAACTTTTAGTGGAATGCACACATCACAAAGTAGTTTCTCAGAAAGCTTCTTTCTAGTTTTCATCTGAAGATATTTCCTTGTTCACCATAGGCCTCAAGGCTCCTGCACGTGTCCGTTCACAGATTTGACAAAGACAGATTCTACAAACTGCACAATATAAAGAAAGGTTTAACTCTGTGAGGTGAATATGCATATCACACAGCAGTCTCATGGAAAGCTTCTTTTTAGTTTTATTCTGAGGATATTTCCTTTTTCATCATAGGCATCAATGCGCAACTGAAAATCCCTTTGCAGATTCCCCAAAAGAGTGTTACCAAACTGTGCAAAAAACAATGAGGTTAACTCTGTGGGAGAATTTCACACATCACAAAGCAGTTTCTTTGAAAACTTTCTAGTTTTATTTGAGGATATACCCTTCTTCAAAACAGACTTCAATGCTGTGTAAAATATACCATCTCAGACTCCAAAAAAAAGTGATTTCAAACTACTCAATCTAAAGAAAGGTTTAACTCGATGAAGTGAATGCACACATCAGAAAGTCGTTTCTCAGGAAGCTTCTTTCAAGTTTTCATCTGAAGATATTTCTTTGCTCACCATAGGCCTCAAGGCACCCCTGAATGTCCTCTTGCAGGTTCCTAAAAAATAGAGCTTCCAAATTATATCTGTGAGATGAATGCACGTATCACACAGTGGTCTCTTGGAAAGTTTCTTTGTAGTTTTTGTCTAAGGATATTTCCTTTTTCACCATAGGCTTCAAAGCACTCTGAAATATCTCTTGGCAGATTACATACACAGTGTTTCCACACTGCTCAATGAAAAGAGAGGTATAAATCTGGGGGCAGAAGGCTCATGTCACAAAATAATTTCTCAGAAAGCTTCTTCTAGTTTTCTTCTGAAGATATTTCCTTGTTCACCGTAGGACTGAAGGAGCTCCCATGTGTCCCTTCTTGGATTCAAAAAAGACTAATTTTACAAACTGTGCAATGTAAATAAACGTTTAATTCTGTGAGTTGGATGCTCATATCACAAAGCAGTTTCTCAGAAAGCTTCTTTCTAGTTTTTATCTGAGGAAATTTTCTTTTTTACCATAGGCCTCAATGGACATCCAAATATCCCTTCGCAGATTCCCCAAAAACAGTGTTACCAAACTGCACAATGAGGCATAACATTTAACTCGATGAAAGGAATTCACACACCACAAAACAGTTTGTTGGAAAGCTACTTTCTAGTTTTTATTTGAGGAGATTTCCTTTTTCACTGTATGTACAGTGCTCTCCCAAATATGCCTTCTCAGATTCCAAAAAAAGAGCGATTTCACACTCCTCAACCCAAAGAAATGTTTCAGTCTATGTAGTGAAGGCCTACATCAGAAAGTCATTTCTCAGACAGCTTCCTTTTAGTTTTCATCTGAAGATATTTCCTTGCTCAGCACAGACCTCAAGTCGTCCCTGAATGTCCTTTCTCAGATTTTTCAAAAACAGAATTTCCAAACTGTCCAACATAAACAAAGGTTTAACTCTGTGAGATGAATGCACACATTACACAGCAGTCTCTCGAAAAGCTTCTTCCTGGTTTTTGTCTGGGGATTTTTCCGTTTTCACCATAGGTTTCAATGTGCTCCGAAATATCACTTAGCAGATTTCACACACACGGTGTTTCCACTCCCCAGTGAAAAGAGAGGTATAATTCTGTGAGTGGAATGTGTACATCACAAAGCAGTTTCTCAGAAAACTTCTTTCTGGTTTTCATCTGAAGATATTTCCTTTGTCACCATAGGCCTCAATGCACACCCAAATATCCCTTTGCAGATTAGACAAAAACAGTGTCACCAAACTGTGCAATAAAGAATGAATTTTAACTCTGTGAGAGGATTTCACACAACACCAAGCAGTTCCTTGGAAAGCTTCTTTCTAGTATTCATTTGAGAATATTTACTTTTTCACCACAAGCTTCAATACTCTCCCGAATATCCCTGCTCAGATTCCAAAAAAAAAGAGTGATTTTACATTGCTCAATCCAAAGAAAAGTGAAAAACTCTATGAGGTGAATGCACATCAGAAAGCCATTTCTCAGAAAGCTTCTTTCTATTTATCATCTGAAGATATTTTCCTCTTCACCCTAGGCCTCAGGGTGCCCCTGTTTCCCTTCTCGGAATTGACACAGACAGATTCTACAAACTGCAAAATGTAAAGAAAGATTTAACTCTGTGAGCTAGATGCACATATCCCAAAGCAGTTTCTCAGAAAGCTTCTTTCCAGTTTTATTCTGAGGATATTTCCTTTTTCATCATAGGCCCCAATGTGCACCTGAATATCCCTTTGCAGATTTCGCAAAAACAGTGTTACCAAACTGCACAATAAGTAACGTGGTTTAACTCAGTGAAGGTATTTCACACAACACAGAGCAGTTTCTTGGAATGATTCTTTCTAGTTTTCATTTGAGGATATATCTTTTCCACCATAGGCTACAATGCTCTCCCAAATGTCCCTTCTCAGATTCCAAAAAAAGAGTGATTTCACACGGCTCAATCCAAATAAAAGCTTAACTCCTTGAAGTGAATGCACATATCAGAAAACTGTTTCTCAGAAAGCTTCTTTCTAGGTTTCATCTGAAGGTATTTCCTTGGTCACAATAGGCCTCAATGCAGCCCCGAATATCCTCTCATGAACTCCTCAAAAACAGAGTTTCTAGACTGTGCAGTGTACAGAAGGGTTTATCTCTGTGACATGAATGCATATATCACAAAACAGTTTTTCAGAATGTTTCTTTCTAGTTTTTATCTAAGGATATTTCCTATTTCACCATAGGCCTCAATGCATCTGAAACATCCCTTTGCAGATTCACCAAAAACAGTGTTAACAACCTGCACAATAAAGACTAGGATTTTGGGGGGGCATGCCCAAGATGGCCGAATAGAAACAGCTCCAAACTCCAGCTCCCAGCATGAGCAACACAGAAGACGGGCGATTTCTGCATTTTCAACTGAGGTACTGGGTTCATCTCACTGGGATGTGTCGAACAGCTGATGGTGGTCCACAGGTGCAGCCCGACCAGTGAGAGCTGAAGCAGGGCGAGGCATTGCCTCACATGGGAAGTGCAAGGGGGAGGGAACTCCTTTTCCTAGACAAAGGAAATTGAGACACACAATACCTGGAAAATCAGGTAACTACCACCCTAACACTGTGCTTTACCAAGGGTCTTAGCAAACGGCACACCAGGAGATTATATACCACACCTATCCAGAGGGTCCCACGCTCACAGAGCCTCCTTCATTACTAGCACAGCAGTCTGTGATCTAACTGCAAGGCAGCAGCAATGCTTGGGGAGGGACGTCCATCATTGCTGAGGCTTAAGTAGGTAAACAAAACTGTCAGGAAACTCGAATTGGTTGGAGCCCACCACAGCTCCAGTAGGCTCACCTGCCTCTGTAGTCTCCTGCTCTGGGACAGGGCGTAGCTAAACAAAAAGCAGCATAAACCTCGGCAGAGGTAGATGCCCATGTCTGACAGCTTTGAAGAGAGCAGTGGATCTTCCTGTAAGGAGGTTGAGATCTGAGAAGGAACAGACTGCCTGCTCAAGTGGTTCCCTGGCCCATGAGTAGCCTAACTAAGAGATATCCCCCACTAGGTGCAGACTGACACCTCACACCTCACACAGCAGTGTACGCTCCCGAGATGAAGCTTCCAGAGCAATAATCAGACAGCTACACTTGCTGTTGGGCAATATTCTATCTTCTGCAGCCTCTGCTGCTGATACCTAGGCAAACAGGGTCTGGAGTGGACCTCAAGCAAGCTCCAACAGACCTACAGCTCAGGGTCCTGACTATTAGAAGGAAAACTAACAAACAGAAAGGACACCCACAACAAAAGCCCATCAGTATGTCACCATCATCAAAGACCAAAGGTGGATAAAACCACAAAGATGGGGAAAAAGCAGTGCAGAAAAGTTGGATATTCAAAAATCACAATGCATCTCCCCTTCCAAAGGAATGCAGCTCATCGGCAGCAATGGAACAAAGCTGAATGGAGAATGACTTTGACGAGTTGAGAGAAGAAGGCTTCAGTTGATCAAACTTCTCAGAGCTAAAGGAGGAACTACGTACCCTGCTCAAAGAAACTAAAAACCTTGAAAAAAGAATGGAAGAATGGATAACTAGAATAATCAATACAGAGAAGACCTTAAAAGAAATGATACAGATGAAAACTGTAACACGAGAACTATGTGAAAAATGGCCAAGCTTCAATAACTCACTCAATCAACTGCAAGAAAGAGTATCAGCGATTGAAGATCAAATGAATGAATTGAAGTGAGAGGAGAAGTGTAGAGAAAAAAAGGGTAAAAAGAAATGAACAAAGCCTCCAAAAAACATGGAATTATGTGAAAAGACCAAAACTACGTCTGATTGATGTGGCTGAAAGTGTTGGGGAAATTGGAACCAAGTTGGAAAACACCTGCAGGATGTCAACCTAGTAAGGCAGGACAACATTCAAATTCAGGAAGTATAGAGAATGCCGCAAAGGTACTCCCCAAGAAGAGCAACTCCGAGACACAAAATTGTCAGATTTACCAAAGTTGAAATGAAGGAAAAAGTGTTAAGGGCAGCCAGAGGGAAAGGTTGAGTTATACGCAAAGGGAAGCACACTAGACTAACAGTAGATCTCTCGGCAGAAACTCTCCAAGCCAGAAGAGAAGGGGGCCAATATGCAACATTCTTAAAGAAAGGAATTTTCAACGCAGAATTTCATATCCAACCAAACTAAGTTTCATAAGTGAAGGACAAATAAAATCCTTTATAGACAAACAAATGCTTAGAGATTTTGTCACCACCAGGCCTGCCCTACAAGAGATTCTGAAGGAAGCACTAAACATGGAAAGGAACAACAGGTAACAGCCAATGCAAAAACATGTCAAAATGTAAAGTCCATCGATGCTAGAAAGAAACTGCATCAACTAACAAGCAAAATAACCAGATAATATCATAATGACAGTATCAAGTTCACACATAGCAATATTAACCTGAGATGTAAATGGACTATATGGTCCAATTAAAAGATACAGACTGGCAAATTTTATAAAGAGTCAAGACCCATCAGTTTGCTATATGCAGGAGACCCATCTCACATGCAGAGACACACAAAGGCTCAAAATAAAGGATGGAGGAAGATGTACAAAGCAAATAAAAAAAAAAGCAGGGGTTGCAATCCTAGTCTCTGATAAAACAGACTTTAAACTATCAAAGATCAAAAGAGACAAAGAAGGCCATTACATAATGGCAAAGGGATCAATTCATCAGGAAGAGCTAACTATGCTAAATATATGTGCATCCAATACAGGAGTACCCAGATTCATAAAGCAAGTCTTTAGAGACTTACAAAGAGACTTAGACTCCCATACAACAATAATGGGAGACTTCAACACCCCACTGTCAACTTTAGACAGATCAACGAGAGAGAAAGTCAACAAACAAGGACATCCAGGAATTGAGCTCAGCTCTGCGCCCAGTGGACCTAATAGACATCTACAGAATATACATTCTTCACAGCACCATATGACACTTATTCAAAAATCAACCACATTGTTGAAAGTAAAGCACTCCTCAGCAAATGCAAAAAACAGAAATTATATCAATCTATCTCTCAGACCACAGTGCAATCAAACTAGAACTCAGGACTAAGAAACTCAATCAAAACCGCTCAACTACATGAAAACGGAACAACCTGCTGCTGAGTGACTACTGGGTACATAACGAAATGAAGGCAGAAATAAAGATATTCTTTGAAACCAATGAGAACAAAGATACAATATACTAGAATCTCTGGGACACATTTAAATAAGTGTGTAGAGGGAAATTTATAGCACTAAATGCCCACAAGAGAAAGCTGGAAAGATCTAGAATTGACACCATAACATCACAATTAAAAGAACTAGAGAAGCAAGAGCAAACACATTCAAAAGCTAGCAGAAGGCAAGAAATAACTAAGATCAGAGCAGAACTGAAGGAGATGAAGACATGAAATATCCTCCAAAAAATCAATGAATCCAGGAACTGTTTTTTTTAAAAAGATCAACAAAATTGATAGACCGCTAGCAAGACTAATAAAGAAGAAAAGAGAGAAGAATCAAATAGATGCAATAAAAAATGATAAAGGGAATATTACCACTGACCCCACAGAAATACAAACTACCATCAGAGAATACTATAAACACCTCTACTCAAATAAAATAGAAAACGTAGAAGAAATGGATACGTAGACTCTCCCAAGACTAAACCAGGAAGAAGTTGAATCCCTGAATAGACAAATAGCAGCCTTGAAATCGAGGCAATAATTAATAACCTACCAATCAAAAAATGTCCAGGACCAGACGGATTCACAGCTGAATTCTACCAGAGGTACAAGGAGGAGCTGGTACCATTCCTTCTGAAACTATTCCAATCAATAGAAAAAGAGGGAATCCTCCCTAACACATTTTACGAGGCCAACATCATCCTGATACCAAAGCCAGACAGAGATACACAAAAAAAGGGAATTTTAGACCGATATCTCTGATGAACAAAGATGCAAAAATCCTCAATAAAATACTGGCAAACCGAATCCAGCAGCACATCAAAAAGCACATCCGCCATGATCAAATGGGTTTCATCCCTAGGATGCAAGGCTGGTTCAATATATGCAAATCAATAAACGTAATCCAGCATATAAACAGAACGAAAGACAAAAAGCACGTGATTATCTCAATAGATGCAGAAAAGGCCTTTGACAAAATTCAACAGCCCTTCATGATAAAATCTCTGAATAAATTCGGTATAGATGCAATGTATCTCAAAATAATAAGAGCTATTTAATAAAAACCCACAGCCAATATCATACTTAATGGGCAAAACTGAAAGCATTCCCATTGAAAACTAGCACAAGACAGAGACAGGGATGCCCTGTTTCAACATTCCTATTCAACATAGTATTGGAAGTTCTGGCTGGGGTAATCAGGCAAGGAAAGAAATCAAGCGAATTCAGTTAGGAAAAGAAGTCAAATTGTCCCTGTTTGCAGATGACATGATTGTATATTTACAAAACCCCATTGTCTCAGCCCAAAATCTCCTTAAGCTGATAAGCAAATTCAGCAAAGTCTCAGGATACAAAATTAATGTGCAAAAATCACAAACATTCTTATACACCTGTAGCAGACAAGCAGAGAGACAAATCATGAATGAACTTCCATTCACAATTGCTTCAAAGAGAATAAAATACCTAGGAATCCAACTTACAAGAGATGTAAAGGACCTCTTCAAGGAGAACTACAAACCACTGCTCAGTGAAATCAAAGAGGACACAAACAAATGGAAGAACATACCATGCTCATGGATAGGAAGAATGAATATGGTGAAAATGCCCATACTGCCCAAGGTAATTTATAGTTTCAATGCCATCCCCATCAAGCTACCAATGAATTTCTTCACAGAATTGGAAAAAACTGCTTTAAAGTTCATTTGGAACCAAAAAAGAGCCCGTATCTCCAAGACAATCCTAAGTCAAAAGAACAAAGTTGGAGGCATCACGCTACATGACTTCAAACTATACTACAAGGCTACAGTAACCAAAACAGCATGGTACTGGTACCAAAACAGAGATATAGACCAATGGAACAGAACAGAATCCTCAGAAATAATACCACACATCTACAGTCATCTGATCTTTGACAAACCTGAGAAAAAAAAGAAATAGGGAAAGGATTCCCGATTTAATAAATGGTGCTGGGAAAACTGGCTAGCCATAAGTAGAAAACTGAAACTGGATCCTTTCCTTACTCCTTATACGAAAATTAATTCAAGGTGGATTCGAGACTTAAATGTTAGACCTAATACCATAAAAAGTCTAGAAGAAAACTTAGGTAATACCATTCGGAACATAGGCATGGACAAGGACTTCATGTCAAA